>NC_050466.1:33053868-33316368 GCF_903995425.1 Onychomys torridus | reverse complement strand
TGGTTGCTAGGAGGGTAAGACAGTCCCTGCTTAACAGTTCTTGCTGCTATTGGGTAAAAATATAGCTGTCTTCTAGAAATCAATAGACTATGACACAACAAAGAAATCAGAGGAACGTACCAAACAAGGTTGTGCAGTAGAATTTCCTGTGATGATAATAGTGTACTGATGTCCCATTCAGTAGTTAGGGTTGTTGAAAACTTGAAACATAGCTAACACAATAACAAAGCTGAACTTTCACATTGGTTTCATTTCCATTTACTTCCATTTAAATAGCCACATATAGTCACTGATGACCATAAAGGATAGTGCAGATCTAGAGAGAAAGAATAAACACAGAAGTAAAAATGTAGGAAGGGAGAAATTCGAGAACAGAATGGGAGGGAGTGATATTCAGAAAAAAAATCTTCATCTGGGAACAAGAAGGCTCAGTGGGCAAAATGCTTGCTATGCAAGTCTGAAGACCTGAGTTTGATCCCTGGTAAAGGTAGAAAGATAGAATGAACCCCATTAGATTTTCCTCTGACCTCCACGTGCATATCATGACACACGCATTTTCTCCCACCCACACAAAAATATTACATTAAAAAAAAATTAAATCTTCACCCAATGAGATGTGCCCTCACATTTCTCATGGCTAAGGGAGTTAGGAGGTGTTATAACCACAGTTTCAAATTTTCACCAATCTAATTGTCAAGTTGTGAGGAAGAGGACTGGGGGGGGGGCTTGAGGAGGAAAATTAGAATATTCACAATCTAATATGCATAAAGAATAACAGAACTGTGATAGAAATAGAAGTAAAGTTGGCAGCATGAACTGGCGATCTAAATGTCCTAACATGGGGGGGGGGGGTCAAATTTATATGACGTAAAATGGGTGTCATTCCAGAGAAAGCTTCTTATGGAATAAGAAAGAAACTTAAAGGATCTAGAGGAGAGTTAATATATAGTTTAGCCTTAGAAAGTTATGCCTAAGTGTATCCCAAGAGCTGTGTTTCATAATTTAAACATTCTTTTTTTTTTTCTGATAAATCTAGGCCTTGGTAGTACACACTCTTTTTAAAGGAATCTCACCAGACAGGTTGGGCCCCTCCTGCCTTAGTGGTGTTTGGGTAAGGCTTCCTGACAAATTCCATTGCTTGTTCATCTCTTATTCACGAAACTTTCTCTGGTGATGGGATTAGGGCTGGCAGGGGCTTCCTTATAGACATAAAAAAGTATAATGTAGTGTAAATCCATTTCTATTTGACAAATACCCTTTCTAGGTATTCTTGACGTGGGAGACAGGGTCAAGAGAAGCTTATTACAATATGGATACTTCTTGTGGAGAAGACGACAAAATAAATAAGCAAATAGAAACTGACCAGATAGGATTTTTCTGTTATGTTTCAAAGAATTATGAACTAAAGGGGGTGCTTTTTAAAGGCTGGGTATTATGCAGCAGTTTTTAAATCTTGATTTTTTTAAATGGCAACATCTCATCAGTCTTTCTCTTGCTTTTTCTTCTTTCTTAATGTCACATACATGCTAGGCAACTGCTCTGTCCCTGCCTATGTCCTCAGCTCTTCTTTTGCTGCTGATCTTGAGACAGTCTCACTACACCGGTCCAACTGCTCTTGAATTCACTCTGTGTTGACTTTCCATCCTCCTGCATCACCCTCCTGAGTATCTGGGATTACATGTCTATGCCCACTAAGCCTGGCTTAGTTTCCTATTTTTAAATACAGAGAAAAAGCATCCCCTTTCATTAGGCTTTCCTGCTATGCTTTGCATCTCATCTTCACCGCATCAAAAGCCCATGATGAGTAATCCTTATTAGAACATTTCCTCTGATAGAAGACCGAAACTGAGCACATGTCTCATTTATTACAGCCTAGTGGCCAGAACAGAGCATCATGGCCTCTCCATTCTTTATCATTCCAGCCAAGGCTTTAAGGGAAATAAAACAGATGTTGGCTCCTCAACTTGCCAATATCAGACCTAAGTAATTTCCTCACTTGCCAGTCATTTTATCCATAAAGAAAAGCAGTCCACAGCAGCAGGACAGCTCCATTGGTAAAAGTGATTGCCATGTAAGCTTGACAACTTGACCTGAGTTCAAACCCCAGATCCCACAGTGGAAGGAATGAACTCACTCTTCAAAATCTAATCTCTGCATGTGCTGTGTGCACGTGCATGCCTGCACACACATACACAGCCTATGCTGGTTTGAATGACAATGACACTCATAGGCTCATATATTTGAATTCTTGGTCCATAGTTGGTAGAACTGTTTAAGAAGGATTGGGAGGTGTGTCACTAGGGGTGGGCTTTGAAGTTTCAAAAGCCCACACTATTCCTAGTTAATACTCTCTCTGTGCCTGTGCTTATCAATCAGGATGGAGCTCTCAGCTACTGCTCCAGCTCCATGCCCCCCTGCCTTGGGGTGGTTGTGAAACTATAAGCCCAATAAACTCTTTCTTCTATAAGTTGTGTTGTGTCATGGTGTCTCTTCAGAAATAGAAAAGTAACACACACACACACACACACACACACACACACACACACACACTCACACACATGCATGCGTTCACATGCACTCATAAAATAATAATAAGATAATTTTGAAAGGAGAAGAAATGCAACCTGCTATAAAATATCAAGGTTCCTCTGTTAAAGCCCTGACAATAAAATAAGTTACTGGAGTTACTAAGGCAGACTGAAGGTAAAATTTCTAAAAGTCAAACCCAGCATGTTTCTCAGCTATAGGGAAAAACTCATCTAAAAAGCAAAGCTGTTTCGGTGGTTCACAGGCACTCACCATCCTTTGCTATATCTTTGGAGTCTCTTTCCTATAAAAATTGACAGAGTAGACCAATATGAAGCAAGTTTACAAAAGAAAAGAACTTTGAATATCATAGTCTTTTTATGAGGAAAAATGTTGTTTGTTACTATTTACTTAGTCTTAAACCAACTCTGTATTTAGAAGTTTACTTTTTAAGATATTAACTAGCTTGAAACAGGGCCAGAAAACAGGATTATATTGTTCTACAGTGATAAAAGCAGCAAGGGAGACAAATGACATGTCTAGTGATGACACCTGCCATTGTTAAGACCCTCCTTTGAGGAGGGAAGATTTAATCTTTGAAGTCGATTTACTCTTCTGGGAACAGATTCAAAGAACATGAAGTTTTGTATTGCATTTGAACAACATTTTTTGCTTTAATATATCAATGGGCTTTCAATATTTTCATTTAATTTGAGCCTCAATGTGTACAAGAGTTCATTCTAAAGTGTAGCTTTGGGAATCATTATGGCTTGACATATGCTCTGTTTGATCTGTTTGTTTTTTCTATCAGCAAAAACACCCTTAAACATAAATTCCTCTTTCAGTTAAACAATTTGTATGGAACGTCCAGGTCCATTTAGTTCTGTTGGATACATGCAATGCTTGTCTTTATGTACAAAAAAGTGTCAGATGGTTTTCCACATTTCTTAACTATAAGGATAGGTGTGGTAGAGCACCCACAGAGAGACAACGGCAGGTGGATCATGAGTTCAGTGCTAGCCTGGATGACAAAGAGAGTTCAAGGCCAGCTTGGACTACAAAGTGAGACCCCCATCTCAAAAAATGGTAACAACTGATTTCATGTATTTTGTTGTTTAATAAAAAGTAATGTCCACCTAAAATTTTCTGTAAATAAAATACAAATCTTGAAAATAAAACAAAAAATAAAGAAAAAAGAAAAGGAAAGAAAGAGAGGGGGGAGCTGAAGCTAAACACGCTAACCATGGTGGCATACATCTGTAATCCAAGCAGCCGCATCAAGGAGCTCACAACTAACTTCCTGTAACTTCAGCTCCAGAGAATCTGACACTCTCTTCTGGACTCCACAGGCACGACATTCATGTGCACATGACACACACACACATACAGATAAATCAAAATAAATCTTTAAAGAGAGAGAAGGGATGGAGAGATGGCTCGGTGACTAAGAGCACTGGCTGCTCTTTCAGAGGATGCAGATTCAATTGCCAGTACCAACAGTGTGGGTCACAACCATCTGCAACCTCAGTTCTGAGGATCCAATGCTCTTCTGGTCTCAGCAGGCACTGCATGTATGTAGTATGCAGGCATAAATGCAGACAAAACACCCAGACATAAAATACATATAAACACATCTTTTTAAAAATCCCTTTTTTATTATTATATTTGTGTTTTAATTTAAAAATCCTTCTTTTTAATGTTATTTATTTCTTCTTTCCCTCTGTATACCCCCTCCTTGCTCTCTTTCAAATTCATGGCCTCTTTTTCATTAATTGTTATTATATACACATATGTATATGTATAAACATATATATTCTAAATACATAACTACAACTTTTTCAGTCTGTAATTTTAGGCTTTATTTATTTATGTGTCTTAAGTGCCTTCCATGTTTGGCTGTGCGCCACATGCATGCAGTGCCCAATGAGTCCAGAATAACACATTGGATCCTGGGACCTGAAATTACAGATGACTGTGAGCTACCTGGAAGGTTCTAGAATTGAACCTGGGTCCTCTGGAAGAGCAGCATTGACTAGAGACTACATTGGCTAATTTCTTCTCTTTCTGTTTCCCCTCTCTCCTCCCTTTTTCCCTTCATCCCTTTCTTCTTTTGTGAGACATTGTCTCTTCATGCCCCCAGGCTTGCCTCTACTTCCCAAGTGCTAGGCACAGCTCTGTGCTACTGCCTGACACTATTAGATAATTTATACTGTTCTCTCTCACACTTTGGAGTCTATTGATTTATGGTAGAAAGTGTGGAAGTAACTTTAAACACTTAAGTGGCATTACACAAAACATTTATGACATTATTGTTATTATAAATGTCACCAGTAGGTTTCTAGAAGTCAGTGTTCTCCCTACATTTTGGGCCCACCCATGGCAAATTTCCTGACTTTCAGGCCAGGGTTCTCTTTTGACCCCATAATGTCTCTTTTTAAAATTAATAAGCTGAGTGACCAACAGAGACTTTCTTAAGGAGGGCCCTACTATTTTCCCACTCCACAGACATTTATTTTCTCTTCTTTGGCAGAGTGCAAACTTCAGTACAGGCCACCAAACAAAATAATGTCTTCTTTTAAAATCATTAAGCTCAGTGACCAGGCAACTCGAAATACAGCAGGGTGTTTCCCAGGGAGGTCCGATCAACAGTCTTCCCAGCCCTGTACACATTCATCTTTCCTTCCCAGCAGAAAGCAAGCTGTCATCAAAACCACTGGGTCTGTGCTATTTTGGCTTCTTGAATAGCTCAACTCTAGCCACAGCAAGCCAGTAACTGAACTTTTGGGTACAGCGTAGCCATAGGTTAATGAGAGGTTTCATTTAACTCTAGACGGTCAGTGGTGTTCCACCCCAGCTCTCCCAGAGCACGTCATTGTCCTGAATGAAAAAGCCCAAGGGCAATGTTTAGAAATAAGTTTAAGCCGTTATACATCAACTACATATAACATCCTCTGTTTCTGTGCTCTAGTCTATTCCTTGCCGTTCCTTTTGATTTAGTACACACAGCTTTGGCTCGCTCAAAGTCATTTCAGAATCTGTGGTAGAGACCCCCTTATTCCAACTCCTTCAACACTGAGCCAAATGTTCTGTACACAGTA
This sequence comes from Onychomys torridus, assembly GCF_903995425.1. NCBI lineage: Eukaryota > Metazoa > Chordata > Mammalia > Rodentia > Cricetidae > Onychomys > Onychomys torridus. The sequence continues at coordinate 33,310,744 of NC_050466.1, read as the reverse complement.
TTCACATGATTTGGAAAGCAAATTCCAGGTCATGTTGAAAATACAATTTTTTGGAGTACTTGCAGTCCAAAAGCAATTGTACTGATTTTCATCCAAGAACCCTGGGAGTCTCTTTGCTTCACCCCTTCGCCTCAAATCACATAGATTAGTTTAACAGCCCACCATGTCTCCCTAACATGCATGTATGCTTACCTCTGGCAGTATTGATGCTGGGGCCCATGAGTGGAGTTTGGGCATTGGTCAGCTTTGCCAATGACTGTGATAAATTATCTGTAATATATGGTATGTGATATGGTCAGTGGAGCCAAACAAGTCACTTGGAGAGTGAGTTATTGGCATTCTGGACAGAAAGGGTATTGGGTCAAATCCAAAAACAGCATTGAATTTTCCTCCTCTGTAAGCAGCAAGAGAAATGAGAGCCAAAGTGACCACAATCCTATCTAACTTCTCTATCTCCGTTTACTAAGATGTTTTCAAAGTCGTTGATGTGAACTCCAGAAAGGCAGCAAGAATGGAGCCAACACAGGGAGATGGGAAGGGTGTCTTTCTGTCTCTTGGGATGACTAGGCAGTTAGGCAGACAGGCCAGGGGAGGAAGGCTAAGTCAGCCTGCCCAGGAAGACAAGGCAGAGGTGAGACAAGGAACTGATACTGTTCCACAGGAGGTGTGGGTTTGGAAAATTAAAAAGAGCCCAGGGAAGAAGCAGATGAGGAGAGCTGCACCCTAAGGTCCCCGTATGGACCTTTCTTTGGTCATACACCCTCTAAGACCATGGGGCACACTGAGTTCTGCAGCCTTGCCTAAGACTGCGTTTTATGCAGCTTTGCCTGTAGCTGAGTACATTGTCCTCAGCCTTGTCTTGGATGAATCTTCCCTTTTCAAGTCTGATTCATTTTCAACTTAACAGAAAGAGCAGAAAAACAGAGAAGGGAGCAGATTATAGCTCCCCTACCCGCACCTCCCTCTGAAACTGATGCTGGTGTTTTTCAGCCCAGCACCTTCAAACAAAGGGAGAGCGAGTTAGTTTCCTTCTGGGAAAGGAAGGAACCCAGCTCCCTATGGCTTAGGTCGTGCTTGCTACTGAAGCATTCATCAGGGTCCTGACATATTTGGAAAGGGCTGGTTTCCTATTCATGTATAGAATCATAAAGGGGGCACAACATTCAAACAAAAGGCCAAGGAAACCTCTCCCAAAGATCCTATCAACTGAAGTTATGGACCAAGCAGTCTGGCCAGAAGGGAAAGCCCATTTTAGAAAAGGAGCCTGTTTTTCCAGGCAGCAGCATTCCTGTTACTCCGGATATGACTATAGTTCCAAAGAGGTCACTGGGGTAGACCTTAACTTCAGCTGGCCCTCAGGAAGAGGCCATTTGCTTGGAGCAAGGGCTAGTTTTCATTATCTTTAGCTCAGCTATACTATGCTTAAGATGGTGGCCGTTGTGGTCTGATTGCTCACCACCCATTTAACCTCTTGAACATTGTTTAGCAAAATCCAATTTGGCTATTGCTTCCAGCTCCAGCAGATGGAGTCTAACTGGCCTGAGCAGATCTTAATAATTTTATGCCCCTGGGATATTTCAGATATACCTGGTTCCTAGTGCATAGCAATGAAAGCTAAAGGAATATTTGCTGTGGGCTTCTAAGGAAAGCTCTTTCATCATGCACATGCACACGCACACACACAGACACACACACAGACACACACACACACACACACACACACACACACACACATATATATATAATAAATTAATCTAAAAGGTTATAAAAATTAAGGTTATAAATATTATATAAAATATAAAATACTAAGAACAGCCCTGGTTAGCACACATATCTAATAAAGAGCGGAGCACTGAATATCTATCTAGTTGAACATTGGTAGTCCTAAGTAGAGACTCATAACTGTAAACTTCTCTAAACTTTAGTGGCAATCAGAAGAAAACTATGGTGATTAGAAAAAACCAATAGCCAGGTGGTGGTGGCACAGGCCTTTAATCCCAGCACTCGGGAGGCAGAGGCAGGCGGATCTCTGTGAGTTTGAGGCCAGTCTGGTCTACAAAGCAAGTTCCAGAAAAGGCGCAAAGCTACACAGAGAAACCTTGTCTCGAAAAAAAAAAAAAAAAAAAAAAAAAAAAAAACAACAGCAAGGGGCTGGAGAGATGGCTCAGTGGTTAAAAGCTATTGCTCTTGCAGAAGACTTGGGTTAGGTTCTTAACCCCCCCCCCTGGCTTCTTACAAACCCCTATGATTTCAGTTCCTGGGAATCCAACACCGTCTTCTGGCCTTCAAGGACTTCTACATAGACATTATATGGTGCACCTAAACTGATTCAGGAACACACACACACACACTCATATGAAAATAATAAATAATAATCAAACAAGAAAGAAAGGAAGGAAGGAAGGAAGGAGGGAGGGAGGGAAGGAAGGAGGAAGGAAGGAAGGAAGGAAAGAAAGAAAGAAAGGAAGGAAGAAAGAAAGAAAGAAAGAAAGAAAGAAAGCAAGCAAGCAAGCAAGCTTTGGAAAAAAAGCAATGGCAAACTTACTGAACAGCTGCTGTGTGGTGGCCTCATGTTAAGCTCCCCCACATGTATTAGGTAATGATCCTTGCCACAACCCATTGAGGTAGATACAATAATGATTATCATTCTTTCTGTCTTATAGCCATTGTGACTGAGGCTTTTTAACATTAGTTCTGAAGACCGACGTTGATGGTCTCGTTTCTGCCATCCTAATTATCTGCCCTATATGTATCCTCTAGACCTCGTCTCACTATTGTCAGTATTTTCTGGTGCAGAATTGCCTATTCTTGCCTGAAGATGATGCTTATCTTGATTGTTCATTATTTATTTTTGTTTTTTTAATTATTTAAATTTTTTATTATTCTCTCTCTCTCTCTCTCTCTCTCTCTCTCTCTCTCTCTCTCTCTGTGTGTGTGTGTGTGTGTGTGTGTGTGTGTGTGTGTGTGTGTGTGTGCATGGAGAGGTCAGTGAACAATTCATAGGAATCAATTTTCTCCTTCCACCATGTGGGTTCCAGATATCGAACTCAGTTCATCAGGCTTGAGTGCAGTTGCCTTTATCTGCTGAGCCGTCTTGCTGGTCTAATGTCTTTTTTTTTTCCTTTAAAAAAAACTTTGTATTTATTTATGTGTGTGTGTGTGTGTGTGTGTGTGCACATGTGCATATTCTCATGTGTCTGTGCATACATCTCCTTGCACCATGTGTGTCCTGAGAATTGAACTCAGGTCATCAGGCTTGACTGCAAGTACCCCGTGTCTCTACCCCGTGTCTCAACCCCGTGTCTCGACCCCATGTCTCGACCCTGTGTCTCTACTGTCTCATCGAGCGGTTTCCATAGTTTTATGTTGGGCTCTTTGCACTCCCCACATGGTAAGCTTCTTGCAGGTATTGACTGTGCTTTTTGCTTTCTACACTTTCTGCCCAACACCAAACAGTTGAGTACATAGTACACATTCAGTGAATGCTGATAGAATTGAATTATGAACCATTGTCTCATGTTCCGGCTTTCCTCAAGGGCTTTCAGTTAGAACATTTGGCTGGAATGCCACACAGACCAAACTGAATTAGGGGGAAATATGCAGTACGTGTTGGAGTCAAGGTTTCAGGCTGAGCATTTCACATTACCTAACGCTCTGACTTTTTGTCACGTTGATTACTTATTATCTGCTCTCACAAGCCTTGCTTTTCTTTTCCCTACCTTCTATAGAGGACTTTTCTTCTTCACTTGGCACTCTGATTCTACCCTTTTCTCTCCCTCTAACCCTCTAGTGCAGCTTTTCCTCTTGCTGAAGAAGTTGTTGCTTGGCCCATCCAAGAGTGACTTAATTTGGAACATGTGGCGTTTCACGTCTGTCTTCACTTTCCTTCATTTTCCTGCTGTCTTTTTTGTAAATATTAACAGCTGGGTGGGGATGACAAGAGCTCCAAGGTGACAACAGAATTGGAGGCCCAGGACATTCATACTGAACCCAACACACGCATTTGGGGAGTACGGCGTAGGAGGGGACTTGGAGGAGCCATCTCTTTGAACCTAATTTAGCCCCTCGAGGAAGTCAGCACCGAAGTGATCGCCAAAAGTTCTCTTATTCCTACTTTGTCGTTTGTCTCAGTTTTTAAATGTTAATCTTATTTTTATTTGCTTTTTTGTTTGGCTTTCTAAGGCAAGGTTTCACTCTGTAGCCTGGGTTGGCATCAAACTGGCAGTAATACCCCTGCCTCCACCTCCAGAGTGCTGCACCTGGCCTATTCCTACTTGGGGCTTTCAAAGCCTTCTCAGAGTTGAAAAAGAAAGCCAAAGCTGTATTCTTTAATTTGTCTTCAATGTCCCAGTCAGTGTGATCACACTCTTGTGTGCTCAGTGCCAGAGCAGGCAGTAGTGGTGGTGGGTGGGGGTGCAAGGCTGGCATGGAGGTAAGAGTAGGCCTGTATGCCCATCTTTAGTGTTGATGTCCCCTTGAACTTACAGATTGGATCATTGCACTCTGGCAGCAATGGCCTCCCTTTAAATCGACATGCATGAGAGCTGCCTGAGCGAGGGTGGGAAAACACCCTTTCCCAAAGCCCCTTCTCGAAGCTTCCACCCTGGGCCTCTCTGCACCTGTGACTGTTGGAAATCTGCACCCTGCCAGCTTTCTTCCTCAGTAATCCCTGCTGAGGGAACTGGGGCCTGCTCTCCACAGCCACTTCCAGCTGCGCTTGGCTTTTGCCTTGAGTCCACAGTTCTGGCAAGTACTAATGTCTTCAAAGCCAGGGAGAGGAGAGTGCACATTCAAAATCATCTGCCTGGGCTCAGAGGGAGTGGAAAATGGAAAACATGTTCAGTTTGGAGGCATTGCATTCTTTTGGAAAAATATGAAACCTCCACAGCTTTATTGTTTTTAGGCTGCCAAGTGTGTTCTTTTTTCCCTCCTCAAGACAGAGAAAATTGACTCTGAATTTCATGACAGGGTTTCTCTGTGGAGCCCTAGCTGTCCTGGAACTCACTTTGTAGACCAGGCTGGCCTCAAACTCACAGAGGTCTGCCTGCCTCTGCCTTCTGAGTGCTGGGATTAAAGGTCTGTGCCACCATGCCTCCTGACTTTTGAATCTCATTCTTAACCACACACAAATGATAAGGAAGCCTTCTGCTCCAACCTGCTGCAAAGTTACCAAATAAGATGGAGTTGGGTAGGGTTCCAAAACAATTGTTTTTCATCATATAAGGGGGTCACAACTGACCTGTCTGAGCAAAAATGAGGTGCTGGCCACTCTGTCAGTCCTCTATGGTTGAACATGTCTGCTCACAACTCAAAACTTTCAGACATTTGTCTGTTCACTATTCTACCTACTCCAGCCAAGAGAAACCCCCATGTCATCTGGATGTTTGCACATTGCCTCTGGCATCATTGTGCTAGAGTGGGAGGAAAGATTGTGTGGAAGGGCTGCCTTCAGATGGAATCTAGGACCTCATACATGCTGAGCAAACACTCGACTGCTGAGCTGTGTTCCTAGACCAAGGTGTGTGTGTGTGTGTGGGGGCACATGCTCTATTTTTTATTTGATAACAAGGAGTTTCTGGGGCTGGGGCTGGAGCTCAGTTGGTAGATCATTTGCTTAGCATGCAAAAAGCTGGGTTCAATTATCAGCACCACATAAACTGAGTATGGCAGCACATGCCTATATATCCCAACAAACTAGAGGTAAAAGTAGAAGGATCAAGAATGTAAGGCCAGACTTGGCTACATAGTGAGTTCAAGACCCCCACATCCCGGGCTATATGAAATCCTGTCTTTTTGAAAAATAGCAGGAGGATGCCTCCTATTGTATAGAGTAAGGCTTAAATACAAACAACAAAACCTCATATAATTCAAAGGAAAAAGAAAAAAAAAAAACTCGTAAAGCCAGCCTCTGTTTATTGAAAGTACTTGGAAAATAGATTACAGAATCATCAACTTTTAAAATAGATTTTGACTGAAGTGTAGTGTACATGGAGAAAGGAACGTGAATCATTAGTGGACAACTTGAACTTTGCTTTAGATGAAGTGTCCTTATGCTATCCAGACTTGCTTCCATCTCCTGGCTCAAGATACCCCCTGCCCAGCCTCCCCAGTAGCCAGCACTGCAGGCAGTCAGCACTGGGCTTACTCTGGCTTGTTTTGAAATGTGCTGCTCATCTTTGGAAGGGCTGTTTGTAAATGGACAGATCCTTTTGCTGTATTCCTTTTAAAACTTTGTCTACAAAATAATGGGTTTCATGACGGCATTTTCGTGCATAATCCTGGCAAGTTGCTTTTATTCACGCCCATGCTTCCTGAGTCATCCCCACGTGATGATCCCAATCTTCCCCTCCACCAGTCCTCACCTGCTTTCATATCACAAACACATGTCTGTAGAGGTCAGTCTAGATTCTGCCTGTGAGAGAAGGCATGCCACTGGGTCTGTCTTTCTCCCACGACTCTTACCCTCCCTCCCTCCCTCCCTCCCTGCAATTTCCCCTCCTCTTCTTGCAGTCTCTTCTACCTTCATGTCCTGTTTATGTTTATATTTTAACCCAGATTCTACGTATCAGAGGAAACATGCAATATTTGTCTCTTTCAGTCTGGCTTATTTTGCTTAATGTGATTTTGCCTAACATGCTGATTTTTGAAAATAAATGTACCCATGTAACCAGAACAAGACACAGGATGAACTTCCCTGCATTAATAATCTGTGGCTTTGGCAAAAGTGACTATCAGTTGGTGGCTGGAAACAACAGAAATTAAGCTGGGTGTGTGGTGCACACCTATAATTCCAGCACTTGAGAGGCAAAGGTAGGGTATCAGGAGTTCAAGGTCTGCTGAACTATCTAGAGTTTGAGGTTAGTCTAAACAATATGTGACTCCTTTACAAAAAATAAAAATAAATACATAGCAACAAAGCAAAAAGAAGGCATGGGTAGACAATGAAGAGGTGAAAAGCCTAAGGAGTTCCAGCCTTGGAACACACAAAGGGAGAACTGACTCCTTTTTGTTTGTTTTTTAGACAGGATTTCTCAGTGTAATAGTCCTGGCTGTCCCGGAACTTGCTCTGTAGCCCAGGCTGTCCTCGAACTCACAGAGATCCGCCTGCCTCTGCCTCCCAAGTGCTGGGATTAAAGACATTCGCCACCACCATCTGGCAAGAACTGACCCTTGAAAGTTGTTCTCTGACCTCCGCATGTATGCCATTGCATACACACACACACACACACACACACACACACACACACACAGAGAGAGAGAGAGAGAGAGAGAGAGAGAGAGAGAGAGAGAGAGAGAGAGATGGACGGACAGACAGAATGGAAGGAAGGAAGGAAGGAAGGAAGGAAGGAAGGAAGGAAGGAAGGAAGGAAGGAAGGAAGGAAGAAAAGAAAAAGATACTTATTTCATCACAGTTCTAGAGGCCAGAAATCTGAAATCAACTTTACAGCGAGACTTACTTTGCTTTCTCGTGGGACTTTAGAGAAAATGCCTTCCACAGCTCTCATGGTTTTCAGTATGCCTTGGCTTGTGGCTACATCACTCCAAAAATCTCTGTCTCTGTCTTCTCCCTCTGTTCTGCCCTTCCTTCTTCTGCCTTCCATAAGGACACTGGACATTTGAGCCAAGGGCCTACTTGGATGATCCAGGATGATCTCATCTTAAGATCCATAACTTAGTTACATCTGCAAGACCCTTTCCTCAGGTATGGTGGCTCTCACCTTTAATTGCACTCAAGAAGTAGAGGCAGGTGGATCTCTCTGAGTTAGAGACTAGCCTGGTCTACGTAGAGTTTAAGGGAATCCAGGGACTGTGTCTTTAAAATATTCTTCCCCAAACAAGATCAACTTCACATTTGAGATGTGAATGTATCTTTCTTGGAGACACCATTCAATCTACTACATCTCTTATCTGCCCTCCTCGCCATTCCCCTTTCAAATGTCCCCACTGTCCTGGCTCCTAACAGATGAGTTTTTCCGAATTTGAGCTTTGTTCCACATAGAATCATAATAAGATATTTTCTTTTGTTGGATGGCTTTTCCTGATCAGCATCATGCTTGTGAAGTGAAAATATGAGATTATTTGTAGCTATCGACATTCTTCTTGTTGCTGCATAGTATTCCACAGGATGTTTTGTGGTTGGTAGTTTTTTGTTGTTGGTGGTGGTGGTGGTGGTGGTTTTTTTGTTTTTGTTTTTGTTTTTTTAGCACTATTGCCCTTTTTTCAGTCTTGGTTCTTATGACTAATGCTGTTAGGGACATTTCTGAATCTGTTTCTTGGAAACCCAAGCATGCTTTTCCATCGGGTTTACCTAGGAATGAAATTCATGGTTCCTAGGATGTGTGCATATTCAGCTTAGATAGATAATGTCAAAGAATTACAGCTTGTCATTCTAGTTCAAGTATTCCATCAACATGCTCGGCCAAACTCAGCTTGTATTGCCACTATCAGATCATGCAATTGAAAGAGAGCTCAGTGATGGGTCATAGGTGAGGCAAGAGGCATGCTGTGTCAGCAAATGTGTAAGACAGTCTTAATCACTTCTTCCCTACAGTTAGGTCTCTTGTTTGCTGGAGGAGTCAATTGGCTCAGGCAAGCTCTCACCCTCACTTGTGAGGGCAAAGGAGTATTATGCATGAAGCATTTATTTATTTGTTTATTTATTTATGTGGTTCTGAGAATGGTACCCAGGACCTCACACATAGTAGACAAGCCTTCTATCACTGGGCTACACCTCCAGCCTCTAAATGCCTTCATTTAAAGAAATGTCTGTTAAAAAAAAAAAAAAATCCTATCTTTTGGACCATGAGCTAGGAAGAGCCAAAAGCAACTCAAAGTTGAAAAATAACAACAACAATAAAGTAATTTAATAAAATTGCTTGCCCACACCCTACTGTGTTATTTCTTTAAAAACGATTTGGTGTAACGAAGTCATTGCGTTACAGAATTTTTTTCCCTGGGAAGAAACTTTAAAATTGAACATTTTGTGTTACTGTTCCCACAAATCTTTTTTTTTAATTTGCCTTTAATAGTACAATATAAAACATGTCTTCTTGATAGAGTTACCTTGCTTTAGAAAAACAAGACAATAAATCCATAATGATAAATTTTTTATGCACAGTTTTAACCTGACTTCTTCATATAGACTATCAGGCTTCCTTGACTCCAACCATATTTTTCACATAATTATTTCCTTTAAATTTTCTAATTAGTTCATTCTGTCAGTACCATCAGTCCTGCTGAGGGACAGTTGTATGTAAACAAATCAACAGGTTTTGTGTCATTGTTTAAATACGAAGGAGAAACAGCCCTAAACTCTACTCTGGCACTTGGGTGGAAATGAAGAATTCTAAATCCCACATTGGGAATGCCTCATTCAAGCTCCCTTGGAAGCTAACTTTCATAACTTGTGGAGCCTAAAACAAAGCCAAATGAATTTTGGAAAGGTCAGTGGGAACAGGATTGGGGTGGGACTTTCCCAGAGAATGTTTGAGCCTTTGCTCCAGGAGCTGTCTGGTCACTGCACAATTTGTCCTTCCCAGAGTGGGTGGAGAAGGGAGCAGATACAATTCTTCTCTCTTGGTACCTGGGCCCAGTGGGGCTGGGAACCTAAGATTTTCCCCAGTTGACCCCAGGGGGAGCCATCTCTTCCTGGGAAAGAGCTTGTTTGAACCCCTTGAACAGTATACTTCTGTCAGGAACCTTGAGGGTGGAGCAGAACATCTGTGGGAAGCATGGAGACTTGTGTGCCTTGTGTGTGTGTTGGTTCCGAGAGGACTGTTGAAGTGGTTCACACAGTCCAGTTCTGTGCATGGAGAAGTGCTGCTCTCTGAAGTCAGCTCCCAAGCTCCACTGCTTCTGCTCAGGGCCCCTAGGCATAGCCATTAGGAAACCCGTTTCCAACAATAATTGACCTTTCTCCTTCATTTTTTTTTCCAATTTTTCTCTTTTTCTCACATCCTGTTTTGTTCTCACTCTGTGCTTTCCTCTTCATCTCAGTGTTCTCTTTATATGTTTGTTTCTTCCCTCAAAGATGTGGCCAGAGAGCTGTCATGGCTCTCGGGCTTACAGAGGAGGTCAGATCCATTGATCCGCCCATAACCAGCAGTTGTGAGAAACCACTAAGTCCCCAAAGGCACTTGTTTTCCTCATTGCGTGTGTCAGCTTCACCCTCTTCTACTCATCTCTGGTCACATTCTCCTTTCACCTGTGCTCATTTGTAAGTTAGTTCCTTCAGAGCCTATAAGCATGTGCCTTCAACTAATTAACTCCCATTTGGTTTGAAGCTCAATCTAAAGGGACCAGAAGGAAAAATTTGTCTTTCCTTTTCCCTACTCCCCTTGATTTCCTATACACCCAACTTGCTTCCTTCAATACTTTGGTATGTGCGGAGTTTCTGCACCTCTTCCTCCACATCCCCCTTGCAACGTCAAGGGGAAGTATAAAGAAACACACCATTGTAGTTGGGAATCAGTAGTGCTCCCAATCAGTTTTCAGGCACATTCATGCATTTCCTGGCTCCTCCGCTGGCCCTGGTCCAGAAGGCTAGCAAGATAATCACAAGGAAATTGTGTGTGCATGAATGTCATGAGCAAACCAGCAGGTGACTGGCCTTAGAAGTAGGCTGCAGCACCTCCCAACCCCCAAGCGGCCATCCAGTATTGGCCAATGTAACCACACTAGTTAACACCCCAGATTGGGTTGGAATTATGAATGGAAGGAAGGGAGATCCCCATGCAAAGGAGCAGCTGTCCCTTTGGTTAATTATTGGGATCCACAAGCCCATCCCCATTGCCAGGGCTCCAGTGTCGAGATGATGAAATAGGTGATTAAGGACCTTGGAGGCCAGTCCACACTGCAGCTTTGTCTGGAGTATTCCAACGACAAGTGTTATTAGTCCACTAATCATAACATTGCCTGCCGTGGAATTTCCTTGGGAAGGAATGGGGCAGCGCCTCTATGCCAGAGGGCTGCACAGCATGAAAATACTAACACATCACAATTGGCTGTTCTGTGAGAAGGAGATTCCAGCATCCAATTCAGGAAATAGGTCACCAGGCTGCGAGATGCGCTGCTATTTTGATTTACTTCCTTACACTCCTGTAGTTGTTATACACTTTCCTCTGGGGAGAATGAAACTCCTTTGAGATACTGGCTTCTGGAGTGCCATACAGGGGAAGATGTGAGCAGGTTGTGAAGACAGAGGCATGAGTTTCTGTGGCCCGTCTTGTAGAGTCCAGTGGCTTCTGGGAATGATGACTCTCCAAGGCACTCCTTCACTTGGTCCCTTTCAGTGGGGTCGTCTGCAGGTCTAGGGCCATGAGTTCTTAGACACCCTCAGCGGTGCCTGCCAGATGACAAATGTTTAATGAGAAGATGAAGAGGTACAAATGGGTTGAAGGGTGCCAGAGCCTTTCCATAATGAGCATAGCAAATCCTCGGCTTCCAGGGATCTTGGGAGGACACAATGTTCTCATTTGGAGTATCCTGCTGCCAGGACTGTTAGTACCAGCTGTTGGATTCAGAGACCACCCCTGGTGGTGGGGTCAGGGGCCCAAGCAAACCTTCCTTTTATTCTATACTTCTAGTCTCTTGGGCCTTCAGAAATAGGAATCTGGGGGGCCCCTAGGCTCTGTTACCAAGCAGCTGCCTTTCTTTCCTGGATCAGTCTAAAATTTCCCCTGACTTTTCCTAAACCCAAGCAGTTGGCTGTTGCCTTGCAGTATCAGCAAAGGGTACTTGTGAGCCCACTAGGATTTGTAGCTTTCACATTACATCCTGCCCCAGCCCCTTTATGTTTTAAAAGGCAGACAGATGATCTGGCATTTGAAATGACTATCATCCCCTGTTTATTTTCAATCATCCCACTTCTGCGTGCTCTTGGACACATACCATTTTTGTTGAACAGACACATTTATATTTTATTGAGATCTAGTTTCTGGGTTTCAGCTGACCTGCTCAGAGCCACCATACCAACCTGGTCTTCCAGGAGCTGAAGCAATGAAGTGCTCTGGAAAAAGTTGAAGAGGTCACTTGGTGTGTGAGAGCAGAGGGCTTCCACGATGTCTCAGTTTCTCTCTGTGTGTGTCTCTCTCTTTCTCATTCCTCTCCAATTAGTAAGGACCTAGCTAGACAAAGAAGAAAGAGGAATCTCTGTGCTTGAACTTCAGAAGGGTTTTCACTGTTCTTTAAACTTTGAACTTGTCTGTTGCCAGGCATGGTGGTATGTGCCTGGAATCCCAGTACTTGGGAAGCAGAATCAGAAAGATCGCTGCAAGTTCAAGGCCAGTCTGGTTTTCTAGTGAGTCTCAGGCTGGCCTGAGCAACAGGGTAAGACCTTGTCTCAGTCAAATTCTAAGTAATTGATGAACAATTTCCATCCTTTAGCCATATGCTTCTCTTTTCGAAGAAATCTTTAGAGAGCAGGTTGTCAGAATCATTTAGCTGAAGCCAGACGTCTAGAGACTATGGGATTACCACATGGTTCTGACTCGAAAACCATGAGAGGCCAGATGTAGTGGCTCCACGACTGTCATCTCAACACATGGAAGGCTGAGGAAGGAGGATTGCTGGGAGTTCGAGGTTAGCTTAGACAACATCATAAATACCAGACTCTGTCTGAAGTAAATAAATAGATAGATAGATAGATAGATAGATAGATAGATAGATAGATAATAAATTAGTAAGGAACAAAAGAAATCACAGAAAAAAGCCTGAAGGCAAGCTCCTTCAAGGCTGGCTCATGGGACTGTAAGCTGTGTGGGAACTTGCTTCCCAGCCATGCTGCTCATTAGCCATGGAGTCCCTTCTCCTTGCAGAGGGAATCATGAGGTCTCAGTGCAAAAGAGTTAAAGGAGAAAATGTTAGCCAAGTCCTGAAAACCAGCAAAGTTGTCACAAAATATTGTCTTTGCTCATCCTGAAAATCACCTCATTGGCTTTGTCATCCCATTTCCTGTTTAATAGCAACTGAAGGAGTTGCAAGAGATGTCCCCCTACACACACACACACACACACACACACACACACACACACACTGGAGCCTGGCTATTTTCGAGGCTCCATTTGGAGTGGGAAGGCCCCAGCAGGGCCGGGGTGGGGGGAGCTGTGGGGAGGGAGGCATTATTCTCCAGCTTGCAGCTGTGGCAGCCAATACAGTATCCCCCACATGCCAGATGAATCAAGCTGAGGGCCAGATCTGGGCTGTGGGCCAGAGGCTCCCACCCTGATTTATAGTGTGGACAGAGATGTGGGTGTTTTGTGAATATATGTTGATGATGATAAAAAAAAATGCGAGACGGGGGAAAAACACCACTCCTTAAAAATGTGCTGAGGGAGAGACGCTGAGGCCTAGCCACCAGATTAGGGTAGCTCGGCTCTTAGCAGTAGCAGCTCCTTAGATTAAAGGCTCCTGAAAGAACGGTTCATGAGAGGCAGTGCCCCTTCGAAGGCAGTGAATTGTGAATGAGGCCCCTGTATGCCAGCCACTGGGGGCAGATTAGGCTTCCTGTCCCCTCTGCAGGTGTGGAGTGGAGGGATTCGGCTGCATTTTAACTCCTGCCAGCCCCCAAGAACAGAGGAAGGGAGCTGGCTTGCCGAGCTCTGGGGATACCCAGAGTCCCACGCTTTCCCAGCACTCACAGTTATCTAGAAATTAGCAGGCTTTGCATTTGGGATCAAGCCCAGGTTGTTGGCAATGGGCAGTGGACAATAGGCTAAGTGTGGAAAGGCCATCAGGATGGAGTCTGGGCAAAACAAAGAACAAAATAAAACAGAGGACAGAAAAAAAAAATCCACCTCACCTCCACAATTTATTCTCACTGATATGAATGGGGTCCCAGCTAGGGCTGAGGAAGTGCGGTGGAAGCAGAGAGGCTGAGCAGGCCTGGGAATGGACGCTCCCACCAGAATGTTGCTCTCCCAGACAAGGCTGAGCCAGGCACAGGCTTCCTTGTTTTCCTCAGGAGACACCAGGCACAGCTGTCCTGGCTTACTCTATTTCATCTGGGCAAGAACCTCCAACAGGTTTCCTAGAACCCACACAGGTCTTTGAAGATGAGCGATTTATTCTACAAAGGTGAGGCTACCAATCAGACCTTGTGCTGGGTGTGCAACAAGCAAAATCACACCAGTCTGCAGCCCCCTCCATACACACACACACACACACACTCATACACATGCTCACACTCACTCATACACACACATACTCATACATACTCACACAGTCACACACACACTCATACACACACTCACACATACTCATACATACACAACTCACACAGTCACACACACACACTCATGCACACACTCACATACTCATACACACTCATACAGTCACACACATACACACTGGAAGAGCAGTGAACACTCTTAGAGCACTAACTTGTAGTTTCTATCAAGAACAGTCTGCTCTCGTCTTCCCTCACACTTCTCATCCTGGTCTCAGCTCCTCCAGGTCAGAGGGCATCCTTGTTCCTCCCACCCCTGCCAGGCTCCTGCTTGTCATGAAGCTGCTGCCCCTTCTGGAATGCCCTTTGATAAGCACATCTTCTCCATCCTTGTACATACCCCACTCTCGGAGGAGAGAGGGGCTCTCTAGGCTCCCTGGATTACCCAGCCTGGGTCTTTGCCATACAAGCTGCTTGCATGCACATCCTCACTAACTCCAAATCTCCCACTAGTCAGAAGATCCCCGCCACCCAAAAAACCTCAAAAAACAAAAGTGAGCAGACAAAGGCATATGAAGGAGAAAAATTGCCTCTGCAGACCTAGCAAGAATGGGTGACTGGAGCCTTTTCTGTTGTTGGAACATAGAGAGCCACTGCACCCACAAGGCAACCATGGGGTTAGTGAACCCCCAGTAGGCAAAGCTCCTGCCTTTAGCCCTGGAAGTTCTCTGTTTTGCATGCAGGGTGAACTCGAAGACTCCGTGAAAGGGACTCTGGTCTGTAATCACTCAGGGCTGGCTCCTTCAACGGATGGCAGGAAGCCCTCTTTTTTAATTTCCCACTTCCTGCTTCAGAGCTTAACAAAGGACTTGTGTATAGAATGCATGTGTGCATTAATGTGTGTGTATACCATGGGAGAATGTACACAGGACCTTTGTCAATTCATTCCATTTTAGGGGGGAGTGTTAACAGAACTGGATGTCTATTCCTGGCAGTATCAGGGACAGCAAGGGACCTCTCACCATCCTTCCTTGTAGTTGGTTCCAAGTGTCTTTTTTTTTTTTTTTTTTTGGTTTTTTGAGACAGGATTTCTCTGTGTAGCTTTGTGCCTTTCCTGGAACTCACTTGGTAGCCCAGGCTGGCCTCGAACTCACAGAGATCTGCCTAGCTCTGCCTCCCGAGTGCTGGGATTAAAGGTGTGCGCCAACACTGCCCGGCATGTCTTTTTTTATTTGAAACTCTTGGGTTTGAAGTCACATCCCTGCCTTCTGGCTATCTCTCACTTATCATCAGGCACCCCCAAAGCTGGACTATGCACAATGGGCCCACGCTACTCAAAAACCTGGGGAGACACCATTGTCGAGGAGAGTAGTGAAGCCCATTTACAGACCAAATGTGCTAATTGTAAATATTCCTATCTTGTCATTAAAGTAAATATGGCAGGCCCAGTACTTGGCAGCCCTTGGTTAGCTATTAGTTCAATGCTACTGTACTGGCTGGGCAGCCATAAAAAACGTATCTCTTTGAAAAATGACCCATCATGCACACCAGCCTCCTCTGCACCCATTAGACCAAATTGGTATGACTTGAGGGTTCAGTCTTGGACTGATCAGGTGCTGGAGTTCACTTTGCTCTTGAAGAGTAGACAGACAGAGCTGTATGCAGTGGGGCACACTAGGAAGACAGAACACAGCCCAAGCTCCACCCACATCGCTAAAGGGCAGCATGCTGGTACAGCCCAGGGCCTGGGCCACCCTCACTCTGTCCATCAAGCCTTGGTAAGTAACTCACTAGTTGGGAGTCCCTGATAAGAACTTAGGACATGACTTGCAAACACTGTGGCATTTTAATGGGGACCTCAAGGGGATAAGAGGCCCCCAGGTGTGGAGGCCAAGGCACTGTGATGAGAGCTCATCATATGGCTATTTTCTTAACTTTCTCCTTAGAAGACCCTGGGAATTTCAGGCACCAGGAAGAGTGACTGGGCCACCAGGGGCAGAGCTTTTGTGTGCCTCAGAGATCTCACATAATACAGAATAGTAAGTCTCTGTCACATGTCGCTAATCTTTCTCTTCCCTCAGACAGTGTGCTAGGCTCATGGCCTTCAGAGGGGACACTAGGGAAGTATGGGACAACACACATCTTTGCACACCCTAGAGGAAGACTAGATGAGAGAGCTGAAGACTTTACCAGCATTTCCACCCACAAACCAGCCTTCACTTGATTTAAAAGTCTCAAAAATAGAGAATCACCTAGCCCAGGCTGATTTCAACTTGGAAAGCAAACCTGGCTACTACTCATTCGTTCATTTTTTTTTTTTCTGAGAAGGGGTTCTCTGTGTAGCTTTTTGGCCTATCCTGGAACTCGCTCTGTAGATCAGGCTGCCCTATCATTTGCTCACTTTTAAGAGTTGAGTGTGTTCTATGCTAAGTATTACACGTGTGCCAGGTGTCCTGCAAATCCTCCATGTGATAGTAGGTCCAATTACATGGCCTTTTGTAGATAACTAAACAGAAGCTCAGACACATTTATCTAAGGCATGCAGCTCTGCAGTGGAAACACTGAAATTTCAATCCAGAATAGCTTGGAGCATGGATTGCAAAGTCAGGTAGGAGGGCTGTGCCTTGTTTTATGGACAGGTGTATGAAGTTATGCCTTGTCTCACTTTGTAAGTGTTCTCTGCACTTCAGAGAGGCTTAGGGAGAAATAGACACGGGAGCCATCACAGAGACATCAGGAAACAATGAGAGAAGCAGCCAGAAAGACTTGTTCAAGGTCATGTAAGCTGTCAAGGGCAGAGCCAAGTTCAGGCAAAGGCACGTCTGCCATTACAGCTCTCAGCTACAACTGTGCACAGCCCTGGAGGCTGCCCCACCTCTGCCTCTCCCCTTCCTCTCACTTTACAGTCAGACAGGACCTGTTTCCCAGGTAGCAGGGACAGGCTTGACACTTCAAGGATTTTGCTGAGTAGCAATTCCCAGCTAACCAAGTGAATTCTGCGATAAACAGACAGCTCTCAGATGTCAGCAGCCATTCCCCGGGGAAACCTTGCTCCCGAGGTTCCCACAGAGAAGTCTTCTTTCCTTGGGAGGAACTCAGTGCTGGCTGTGAAGATGAGTCCATGAGCCTCCAGAGCAGTGACTGGCATTTGACAAGGCTGAGCTTTTCCAAAATGGTCAATTCTGTAGTGGTCACAGCTATCTAACTCCCTCCTCCATGGGACCCTCAGTCCCCCTTGCTCTCAGAGTCCCTCATCTCTCTTTCTCTCTCTCTCTCTCTCTCTCTCTCTCTCTCACACACACACACACACACACACACACACACACACACACACACACACACAGTGCAATGGGAGTCACTTAGTATGTGGTATCTAATCTTGCCATTTCTTCACTAAAAATACCTTAACCTTCAGGTTCCTGAAAGAGGTCAGTCACTTTGAGGAAGGGCCATTCGGCAGGAACTATTAACTGTTTGTGGTGTGCCCCCACCGTGCTGTGTGTGAAGAATACAACAGAAACCCACGAAGGAAGGAGCCTCTTTGGCGGGATGTTTTGAGCTTCCTCTCCAGAGCCCCAGCTGGCAGCCTCATGGAAAGAGACCCAGGATTGTTCTTCCCGTAGTACAGCGAGCATTTTCAACTCTAGTTCTCAGAGTTCCAGAGCCAGGTAGGTTTGTGCTCAGTGCTTGTCTTGCCTCTCACTCTTTGACTGTGGTGTGGCCCTAGGCAAGCACACTACCGTCTCCTGTGTGCTCCTCTGTCTCCATGTATCATGGGTCCCAAGTAGATTTGTAACCACCACTCTGTAAAGTCATAGTTTATAGTCAGTTAGGAGAAGGGGATTATGAAAACAGATTTAAACCTTTTCAATTTATCTTATGTTAAATTATAATCTTGAAATTAAAGTCCAATTATATCATTTCCTCCTTCCATTTCCTCACTCCAACACCTCCCATGTGCCCCCTTACCTAAAAGCCAGGCATGGTGGCATATACCAGTAATCCCAGCACTCAGGAGGGGGAGTAGAAGGTTATCCTTGGCTACACAGTGAGTTTGGGACAAGCCTGGGATACATGAAACTGTCTCAATAAACAAAACAAAAGGCAATTTCCTTTTAAATATTTTTTACAAGCATTCTTTATTTCTTCAAGTGGGTTCTAATTACAATTAGCATCCTTTTATTTCAAATGTATATATGGGTTTGTTTCATGATATAAGGTGCTGGCAGGACTGTGTAGGCCTCTTCCCTATTTATATACTTATTTTTGTATTGAAGGTAAAAATACACACAACATAAAGTTTACCATCTTAATCATTTCTCTCTCTCTCTTCCTTCCTTCCTTCCTTCCTTCCTTTCTTTCTTTCTTTCTTTCTTTCTTTCTTTCTTTCTGTCTTTCTCTCTCCCTCCCTCCCTCCCTCCCTCCCTTCCTTCCTTCCTTCCTTCCTTCCTTTCTTTTGTTGTTATTTTTCAAGACAGTTTCTCTGTGTGGTCCTGGCTGTCCTGGAACTTGCTCTGTAGACGAGCTGGCCTCGAACTCTCAGAGAAATGCTTGCCCCTGACTCCTGAGTGTTGGCATTAATGGTGTGTAGCACCACTACCCAGAAATTATTCCTTTTATTACTTTTAACTGGACTTTTAATCTCCTTTACAATTATTTTGGTAAAAAAAAAATACAAAGCAGCGGATTTGCTTCACTGTGGCATTCTCATACATCTGGAGCATTAGACTTCATTCTTTTGTTTTAGGTCAAAGGACTCTCTTCATCATTTCTTGTAATACAGGTCTCCTTGCAGCATACTTTCTCACTTTTTGAATATCCAAAATGTCTTCATTTCTCCTTCATTCTAAAGATTCTTTCATTCTTTTTTTTTCTTTCGGTCAATACTTTGAACATCTCATCCCATTCCACTGCCTTGTGGCATGCATAGTTTTAAAAGGAATATTTTTAGTTGGGGTCTCATGTAGGCCAGGCTGGCTTAGAACTCTCTATGACTGAGCTAGAATCCACCTCCTGGGTACTGGGATGACAGGCATGTATCACAACTGGCTCCTGATGAGAAATGAACTGCTCATATTAGTTCCAATCGGTTTTAGGTGATGCACAGCTTCTGAGTTGAGGTCCTCTGTGTCTTTGGCCTCTCACAGTGTGATGACAGTGTGTCTCAGTGTGGACCCTGCTGAGATTCTCCTTCTTGGAGTTACTTGGCTCCTTTCACTTGACAGTTAATGTTTTTCATCCATTTGGGGAAACTTGGGCCTACTCTTTCTGTCTTTTACCTGTTCCTCTCTCTCCTCTCTTTGTGATTGCTTCTTCTTTTACTAGGAAGCGTCCCATGGGTCTCTTCCTTTCTCCCTATCTGCTTCTCACACTGGATTATATCAGTCGTTAGGGTTTCTAATTCATCCTATTGCCTGTTAAAACCTACCATTGAACCAATTGTCCCTCCTTCCTTCCTTTCTCCCTTGGTATTGGAAATTGAACTCAGAATCTTTCACATGCCAGACAAATGCTCTGCCACTGTGATCCATCCCCAGCCATCTGTTTTCTTTTCTAAATGGGATCTCACTAAGTTGCCCAGACTGGTCTTGAACTCACCTGGGACTTTTGATCCCCCATGCCTCCTCAGACTTTTAAATAGCTAGGATTACAGATTCTGACACTATGTCTGGATATATTCTCTTTTGGTTGAAACATCATCCTCATATCTTCTTTTAGCTCTTAGACATGGTTCTCTTTAGCTTTTTTAACATTTAAAGTAGGTGAATTTAAAAAGTCCAAAGAATGGGCTTCTTAAGTATGTTTTGCTCCCCCTCTCTTTCCTGTTTTTCTTTCTTTCTTTCTTTTTCCTTTTTCTGTGGATATACTCTCTATTAATTCGTTCTCAATCCTGTGTATGAGCTGTTTATCTACAGATATCAAATTCCTCAGACACTTAACATTTTGAGTGAGGTATGGAGCAATCATGGAAGTCGGGTTCTTTTCCTCCCAGGTTTGTTGTAGGTGCTGCTTGTAGTAGTAGTGGTTGTTTGCTCAGTGACATTCTGTTTGAACTTCTAGCAGAGGTGGTTGGTCCTACCTCATAGCTATAGTTTATAAGCAGAGCTCTCCCTACTGTTTGCTTTGGCTGCTGAACAACTCTTTTGATGAAACTTGAGGCCAGTCACTTGGAGAAGAAAGTCATAAATATTAAGCTTTTCTTGATGCTTCTTAGATCTTAGCTAAGCAACCTCCATTCAAATAACTCATTAATCACAAAGCCAATCAGTATCCATTATCTGCCTTCATGTCAGGAAGAGAAGAAAATAACAAGAGATTTATAGGCATGAGGGAAGATCTCATTCCATTCTTCTCAAAAGCTAGAACAGACCCCAATGAAAACAAACCACAATGCAGGAGGAAAAATAAAATAAGCCAGGAAAGATGGCCCTCCCCGTTTCCTTCCATTCCTAAGCTTCCCGAGTTCTGAGGGAATATGCTTGCCTAGAAACTAGAGTTGTATGCCATTGCCAGAGATAGGCACTTGAGACTTTTCCCCCACAGCAAAAGGCACAGCCTCGCTGTCAATATGGAGGGGAATGTGTGTGACAGCAGAGTTTGATCAGAATGTCTCCAACACTGGAAGATGGTGGAACAGAGAGAGAAAGGGAGGAATGGAGAAAAGGAGAGACAAAGAACAGTCAAAAATCCCTTGCTCTGAGGCAGGCTTAGAGTAAGAAAGAGCTGCTTTCCCCCACTTAGTTCATGTTCTCCCCAAGCAGCTTTTAATATTGTCATCTAGGTTCTTGTAATGTTTCTCAACTATCACCTGTTAATACTCATTTAACAGATATTAGTCAGGCACTGGGAATACTGAAATGAATAAAACAGATCCTTCAAGATTGTGTGGGAAACTAGCATATAGCAAATCGTATTCTAGCGAGAGCAAGGCTGTGACTAAGGGAAGCATAGGGAGCAGGAACCCCGGGGAGGCCTCTCACTCTAGCTCAGAGTGGGAGTGAGGGTAGACAGCAGAATTCAGTATGGCCTCTGGCAGACAGTAATGCTTGAGCTGAAACTCACAGGACAACTTTGTCAAGTGTTGCTGGCAGGAATGTGCAAGAGTGCAAGCATCCTAGAGAGAAGAAACAGCAAATAGAGACGGAAACCATAGAGAATTTCTTGTTTGTTAGGGTACATTCTACAATGGGAAAATAATTTTAGAAGATGAATATGGGATATATAAAGGATTCTAGAAGGAAATGAGATTAGAAAGCTAAATAAGACCAGATCACAAAATACTCTGCATGCTTTAAGGAGGCATCTGTACTTTATCTTGAGGCTTATGGAGGAGTCAATGAAAGATTTCCCAGGGGAATGACCTGGATAATGGCAAGGAGGTAGTTAAGAGTGCAAACTGAAATCCTGTCATTTGCAGCAGCATAGATTGAACTAGAGGACATTATGTTAAGTGAAATGAGCCAGATGCAGAAAGATAAACATTCTGTGTTTTTACTGTTGGAATATTTAAAAAAAAAAAAAAGTAGGGAGTCAAATAGTGGTTACCAGAGGCTTCAGAGAGCTAGGGGAATAGGAAGGGTGGGGAAAAGTTGACCAATGAGTGCTAATAATTGAACAGGAACAATAAATTCTGATGTTTTATTGCACAGTAAGGTGACTGTAACAATAATGGGAAATAGTTTTGAGTATCATCATCATCATAAAGAAATAGTAAAGGTAGAAGGTGTTGGGCATACTAATTAGCCTGAGACTACCTACTAAACCTGACTGTATAGCAATCTATTATCTATCTATCTATCTATCATCTATCCATCTATCCATCCTTCCATCCACCTCTGGGAATTGAACCTGGGCCTTGCACATACTTGGCAAACCAAACACTCAACTACTAAAGCTATGACCCTAGCCCAGCATATGTTAATCAAAACATTATTTTCTACCCCATAAATATTATATACCCATAAATAATATTATTAATTAATCATAAATATACAAAAACATTGTTTTAAAAGAACACAGAATTTGTAACTGTTGACATTCAAAATGTGGTTCTTGTGCCAGCAACATCAGTGTTATTGGGAACTTGTTAAAATGTTAAATCCTTGGGCTGGAGATGTGGTAGGGTTGGTACAGTGCTTGCCTTGTGTGCACAAAGCTCTGGGTCAAGCTGGGCACCTTTAATCCCAGCATTCGGGAGGCAGAGCCAGGCGGATCTCTGTGAGTTCGAGGCCAGCCTGGGCTACAGAGCAAGATCCAGGTCAGGCACCAAAGCTACACAGAGAAACCCTGTCTCAAAAAACAACAACAACAACAACAACAAAAAGCTCTAGGTCTGAGTTCTCAGCACTACATAAACCAGGTATGTTGGTATGTGCCTATAATCCCAAAACTTGTGAGCTGGAGAGGCAGAAAGGTCAGAAGTTGATGGTCATCTTCTGCTACAGTTGAGGCTACCCTTGCCTACATGAGACATTGTTTTATGACAAATTTGCAGGCTTTGGCCCCATCCTAGATCTACTGAATCAGCTGCAGTCAGAGGTGGGATCCAGCCATCTGTATGTGAACAGGTTCTCTGGGTAAATGTGTCACCAGCTCAAGTTGAAGAACTGTTTCTTGGACAGACTACCGAGGTTGGAAATCCAGCTCTCCTACTGGATAATCTTGGGCAACTTTTGAACCTTTTAGAGGCCCAGTTTCTTCTACTATAAAATGGGGATTTAAAGTTGTTTCAACAATTAGATACATTCATTCACATAGATGCTTAGAACAATGCCTGGTCCACAGCAAGCTGTGAGAAAATGTGATGGTGAATGAATATCACTCAGATTGTTTTTGGTAGGCCGTTGTTTTCCACACCTGCAATCCTAGCACACAAGAGGTAGAGGCAGAAGGATGTCAAGTCAGAGGCCAGCTTGGCCTATGCAGTGAGATCTTGTCTGTAAAGGCCAAAGGTCTGAGATGCACTTCAGTGTAGAGTGCTTGCCTGTCAGGCATGAGGCTGTGGGTTCGAGCTGCAGCGCTACAAAACCCAAAATTCCTTCTCAATGTCTAACCCTTTGTATATGGCTTATGAGCCTTAGTTTAGTGTCATAGCTCTGCCTCCCTCTCCTTATCTCCCATTAAAAAAATCTATTAAACATTTATTACCAGCTAGGAGGTTGCTTAAGGGGAATTAGCTTGGAGAGAATTATAGCACTATGCAGAGTCCAGATCCACTTACTTTATAGAAGAGATGGAACTCAAGCTCTGGCACTGGACAAGTCCCTGTCCTCAGTGTGCTATGGAGTGTTGGGTCAGAGCAGATGACCTCTGAGAGCTCTGGTGTTTGGTGGCTCTGCTTGCCTTTCAACAAGTCGCACACAGCAAACATTTATTGAGATCGGTTCTCATAACACTTACGGAATCTCATCACAAGCCCCTGAGATAGCTATAATTCTGCTGCCCCGATTCAAAATGCAAGTGTAGAAACCGACAGAAGATAAGTTTGCCTGAAATGGCACAGCGCCCGAGTGGCAGGGCTGGGATGTAAGCAGATGCTGTCTGAATCTGGCACGGATGTCTCTCCTGCCAGGTCACACTGCCTCCTGCAGCACACTGAGAATTCCTCCACGGAGATAAATGTTCATGGTCATTCAATTAAGCAAGGGGCAGAGGAAAGACTAAAGTCCAGATTCTCTGACTCCAGGGCTAGTGTTTGGTCTACAAATCACAGTGGCCTCGAACAATGAAGGCTAACAGCATGTTAAGTGCTGGACAGATGAATGGCTTGCCTCTTGCCTACAGGCTCCAAGAATCTTAAGTTAATAGACAACATACAAGCTGTGTAATGAACAGCCACATGGCACAGAGGTCACCAGACTCCTGCAGGAGTCACTTTGAAATGCCTGGTGGGATCCAAGGAGTTTGAGATGGACTTCCTGCCCTAAGATTGAGTCAGCAGCAGTTTGAAGGTGTGGGGAAAATTGAAGTGCTGGCTTTCTTTCTAAGAAAAGAAATAGATCCTATTGACCGACCATATCCCTATCCAGTGATTTTTTTTTCCACAGTAGCATGGAATGTTGGTATGCAGAAAGAAAATATTAGAACTTTTTTTTCTGTTTCTTACTTTTCTTTCAGTCAGGGTTTCTCTATGTAGCCCTGGCAGTCCTGGAACTTGCGATGTAGACCAAGCTGCCCCCAAACTCACAGAGATCCACCTGCCTTTGCCTACTGTGTGCTAGAATTAAATGTGTGCCACCATGCCTGGCTATTGATTGTTTTTAAATGACTTTTAAGTCTGTAGTTTTTATATATATTTAATAATATACATATATAAGTAGACTCAGCAGTACCTGTTTACAATTTACAAATCATAAATGCACATATAATGTCTCATTTGCTGTATACTATCCACAGTTAGTCTATTGGTATATAGTTATAATACATTAGTATAATTTGTAAAGTAGAAACATGTATTCTTAAGTTATGCACACATGCAGATAAATATTAAAATAAATATTCACGGATATATTCCAAAGCTTTTTTCTAAACAGAACTGAGAGTTAGACATCATAGTTCTCCATCATCCATGAGGAGTAACAGTATACTGAGGCCTGGTTATGCACTGGTGGGGAAGAAACCTCAGCTTCTGTGTAATTTCCTAGGTCATGTGGCCTGGTTTAAGTACCTACTCTGTGTGTAGAGACTGGCAGAAGAGAGCAAGTCCTCACACCCCTACAATGGTTGATACATAGTCTGATCACGTGCTCCAGTAACAGTTTGGGTCTATCCACACAAAGGAATTTTCTCTTGGAGGTGAAAATAATGTTAGAGAATATTGTGGGGCAGATAAAGTCTTTTACTGTAGTGATTTAAAAGGTGTTTTGTAATTAAAACAGGACTAGCATTTGTATCAGAGCCTCACATACAATTCATATATATGGAAGGATTAGGAGGAAATAGTCCAACCTCTGACACGTCTCTTAGTCTGGTTTTTTTCTTCCATGACGCTGGTGCTAATTGAGACAATCTCGCAGCTACACTGTGGAATGTCTCTCATTTTACAATCTCTCTGGGGTTATGGCCTTTCTGGCAAGAATACCAAAGAAATGACATCACACTATCCATGATGCTCCTTGATCTTTTAATAACTGTGTCTCCTTGTAAATTTTTATCATATAATTTGAAAATCATAAGTGTAAATAGTTGTAGAGATGTTATTTTTCAATCTATTATAAAGATCAGCATTTAAAATAAAATTGTTGCTTTATTTGAAGTGAATTCCATGACTTTTAAGTACCAAAGTGAGTTTATTCAGCATCATTTTATTCTAAAAACATATGAAGACAGTATTTTCAAACATTTACAGTTTGGGGGACTCGGTGAGTAGAGCGTTTGCTGTTCAGATCTCCAGCACACACGTTTTTTAAAAAAAAAAAAAAAAAAACAACTGTAACCTCAGTGCTGGATGGCAAAGAGTAGACAGGAAGATTCCAAAGCCTTGCTAGTCAGCTAATGTAATCAAAATGGTAACTTTAAGATTCAGTGAGAGAACCTGTCTCCAAAAATAAGGTGGAAGGCACGCTTATTTGCTCGCTCTCTCTGTGTTGTGGTGTGTGTGTGTGTGTGTGTGTGTGTGTGTGTGTGTGTGTGTGTGTTTTGAGGCTGGTGAATGCACCTGTGGCAATCAGAAGACAACTTTCGAGAATCAGTTCTCGTCTTCCACCCTATGGATTTGGGGATCGAACTCATGCAGTCAGGTTTGTAAGACAAGCACTTTCACCTGGTGAGCTATCTAACTGGACCATCTCTTGCATTTCTGTGTTAGGGTCTGCATGTCAATTGATTCATGAAATCCAGCTGATGTTTTTAGTTCACTACTGTATTGCACCTCTAGGTCAATTCCAAGAGAAGTAGTATTTTAGTAATACTAAGTCTTTTGGTTTGAAAAAAAGGCACATCTTTCCATGTGTTAGTTTATTGTACCATTATCACAATAGCCAAATTATGGAGTCAACCTAGGTGCCTATTAATAGATTAAAGAGAAAGAAACTGGTATATATACACTATGAAGTTGATTAAACCATAAAAGAAGACCAGAATTATGTATTTGTAGAAAAAAATGGATAAAACTGAAGATCTCTATGCTCAGAAACACAAATATCACATGCTGTCTTTCCTACATGTGATCTCTCAATAGCGTGATGGAAGGGTGGACATGAAAGCAAAAGGGGTCTATTAGAGATATGGAAGGGGAAAGCAGTGGAGCGTATGAATATGATCAAAGTAACCTATGTGCATGTATAGGAGTGGAGCAAACACCATTAGTTTGTATTATTAATATACGCTAAAGAACAGTTTCCTTCAGTCTTCTCAATGATATTTTATAGTTTCCGGTGTACAAGTCTCATGCTTCTTTTGTTAAATTTAATGACATGGTTTGGGTCTTTTTATTGTAAACACAGTTGATTTCTTGTTTTGTTCTTTTTATTGCTTTTCTATTGTAAACACAGTTGATTTCTTGTTTTGTTCTTTTTATTGTAAGCACAGTTGGTTTCTTGTTTTGTTCTTTTTATTGTTTTTTTTTTTTTATAAACACAGTTGGTTTTTTGTTTTGTTCTTTGGATTGTGAGCACAGTTGTTTCCTTATCTTTACGCTCAGACTGCCCACTGTTGGTGTCTTGTAATCCAGCTGGCTATTGCATTTGCTGCATCCTGGAAAAATGAGGAGTTTGACTTTCAGCTCTAGCCATTTCTTTGTGGATTCTTGGACATACTTTCCATAGAGCCCTTTGCTCTGTTAATGTGATATACTAACTTTGCATTTTGAGTAACAATTCCACTTGGTCATTGGACATAGTCCTATTCATGTGTGGTTGGCTTCAGTTTGCTAGTACTTTGTTGAGGTTTTTTTTTTTCTTAGTACTATGATAAAATATACGTAAGATTAGAAAATCAGTCTGCTCTCATGCTTTGATGGGAGATAACTCTGTAGAGACTTTGGGATGAGGGGTTTTCCGCTTCGAGGAGGCTTCCTGGCTCCTGCCTCTCCAGACTCTAATGACACATCCAGATTTAATGTGATGTCACAGGACTATTTTCAGATAGAAAGTCTAAGACTTGCTCTGACTTCATGCGCTTTGTGTTCCCAACTGAACTCAAACTTTCCAGAACTTGAGTTAATTTACTTTTCACCAAAAATGCACTTTCTCGGCTCCACTTCGAATAACACATGAGCTTCTAAGTGTTCTTGGACATCAGGTACCAGCAGATCAAAAGTGTGACACATTTAAGCGGGGCCAGAGTGGCTGGCATGTCTTTTGAAGTTCAAATAGATTTGGAAATGTGTGCCATATTGCTCATGTGATGTCAAATCTCACACTTCTGACATACAGTGTGTGACATTTGACAAAGTCAAGCACACAGTGAGGTGACCATTCTGTTTATAGAAGCAAAGCCTACACTTAGGAACAGGGGTATGTGGCTGCTGCTTGGATCCTGCTTCTCTGGCTGAGGCTGTCTTTGATAAAGAATCAGAATGCATGAGGACAAGGGGCTCAGCGGGTAAAGGCACTTGCCTCGAAAGTCTGCTGACCTGAGTTTGATCCCAGAACCTTTGTGGAGGTGGAAAGAGAGAACTGACTCCACAAAGTTGTCCTCTGACCTCCATACATGTACTATAGTATGTATGCCCAAACATATGTTATGACTTATACAATAATAATTAATAAATAAATAAAACAACTTTTACAAAAGAATCCAACTCTTATATAAGTAACAAACTATTTGTACAATTTTAATAGGCCACACCACCCACAACTCTTTCTATCATTCTGAAGGGTGGCCTCACTAAAGGCAAATCTTCCCCATTATCTATGTGGTTGATAAAAGTTATTCAGTTGCATGCTGTCTACTGTTGCTTCTGAAAACTACTTCACAGGGGAACTTTTAGACTGGGGTTGTAGCTCAGGCGGTACAGTGCTTGTCTAGCATGCCCTGGGTTCAATCTCTAGCACTGTATAAACTAGGTGTGGTAGTGCATGGCTATAATGCCAGCACTCAGGTCTTCAGGCTTGGCAGCAAGCACCTTCCCACACCAAACCATCTCACTGGACCCCAGAGACTAAGGCCTTCATCATTTCCCAATGCCAATCCGTTCATCCTTCCAAGTGTTTGATGAGTACTTGTTTTATTGCATGCCCTTCCAGGTCCTGGGGCTACAGCAGTCAGACATCCTCACCCAACACAACTTTCAGCTGTGTGGACCCTTTGGAGGATGCCATCTGGGAGAAGATGGCATTGCAGTTAATGATTATCCATTTACTATCAGGATGTGGGAATCTTAAAACTGTGAGAGCCCCAGACTGAGGCACAAGGAGTGTATGAAAACCTTAAGGCATGGGGGAAAGAGGCAATGGGAGACTGATCCTGTCCTTGACCAGGCCTTGGGTACTTAATACAGCTTGTGACCCATGCTCCAAAGCTTGAGGTAGATACCATGCCTCATTGATCTTCATGACTGTGAACTTCAGCTACCCAGGCCCTCCTAGCCATAGGCCAGTCTTAAGTTTTCCAATCACGCCATGTCTGCCTGCCTTTTTTCCTGTTTGCAGCTGGATGTGTGAAGTTCATGGTCCCCTGCAAGGATCCCTGGGGGTGGGTCACATGTGGGGCTGAGCTCACCCTTCCTATAGATCAAAGGACATCTGGGCCTGCTTGCCTGCTAAGGAGACCCAGGGGAACTAGAAAGGAAGGGCAGGAGGGATTAGGGCAGGCTGGAGCCAGCCCTGATTGATTGACTTGTTTTGCTCTCCTGTTTACCCAGCTGGGCCTGCCACTGCCCACTCTGGCCAACCTCTGGGGCACTGTTGGAAAGACTGTGGACTTAGCCAGCAACTGGCCAAACTGAGGCAGAGGACTTCCTATCTGTGTCTGCAACTTTCCTGCCCCACTGGGCCTTCCCCCCCCCCCCCGCCCCACCCCTACCTCCAGGACCCCTTCCCTTAGTCTCAGCCGTAAAATAACCCTGCAGAATTTCTTTCCATTTATGGAATTTAGTGTCACGCAGGCATCAAGACACTAATAGGTAAACATCTGCCCCAAACCCTCAGGCCTAATTCTTTTAGCCTTTTAAAATGCTGGTCACCTCTGCAATTAATTATGCCATTCAAGGTAAGCAAGAGCAGAGAGCTCCAGGAGAGGAAGTGGGACAAACAGCTATGAAAAAATCGCACATCTGAGAACACAAATCAAGTCTGTTGTCCACTATGTTGGTTTCTTCCCTGCTCGTTGAAAAAACTAACTCCAGAGAACCTTGCCTGCCCATGCCATCCCCACACTCCCAGGCAGCCTGGTGAACTCATCCAGGCTTCACCCTGGCTGCTGAGGAGAAAGAATCTGACATTCCAAGTGGTTAGCCATAAAGCAACTAAATGGACTCAGTAGTGTGTGTGTGTGCGTGTGTGTGTGTGTGTGTGTGTGTGTGTGTGTGTGTGTGTGTGTGTAATTTAACAATAAACAAGAAGAGAACGTGGGTTTGAGAGGGAGTAGGAGAGACACGGGAGGAGTAGGAGGGCCAGGAAGGTGGGGTAGAATGATGTAAATACACTACTCATGTTTGAAATTATCAAAAATTAAGTAAAAACAACTGACTCTACCTCATACTAAACACAAGCAATTGGTGGCAAAGGCCCTTGGCTTTCTTCAGGCACTACCGTGGTGGTCTATCTAGTATGGGGGCTTTGAGGTGAGACAAGGCTTTGGAGTTTTTTTGCTAAACATTCATTTTTATTTTTAATTATGTGCATTATACACGTGTGTATGTGGGTATGTACATTTGTGCATGTGCCTGTGGAAACCAGAGGTGTTGGAGCCCTCTGGAGACAGAATTACCATTTGTGAGTTATTTGACGTGGATACTGGGAATTGAACTCCGGTCTTCTATAAGAAAAATGCTACATGCTCTTAATTGCTGAGCCATCTTTCCAGGCAGAGACAAGCCTTTGTAACTGTTTGACCTTGGACATGTTGCTTAGCTTGGCTGATTCTCACTAACCTTCATATTGCAGTAAGTAGGAAATTACCTACTTACTGCCTTATTAGGCAGATAAAGGAAGCTAAAAGCTTAACAGCTGGTCTGTATGACCAGTGTACATAGAACTGTCGTGACCAGAGGGTAGGATTGTGGAGAACAAAGGTGAGGCAGTGACGGTTTAATACTTTGTTTGTCCTAAGCTTTTCACAGTTTGGGAGATGGAAAGAGCCCAGTAGTCCTTCAAGAGAAGACAGACTGCTATTATATATATATATATATACAGAGAGAGAGAGAGAGAGAGAGAGAGAGAGAGAGAGAGAGAGAAGTATTAGACAGCTTTTAAAAGGAAGAAAGTTCTGACTCAGCACAGATGAACTCTGAGGCTTGAGAGTACTATGCAAATCAAATTCTCATTAAAAAAAACAATAAAATATTATGTGATTCCACTTATTTGAGGTAAGTCAAATTTATATCGACAGAGAGTAAAATGTGAGTTACAAAGAGCTGTAGAGAGGAGTTATCTTTTACTGGGATATTTCAGTAACGAGGGATGTGTGGTGTGTGTGTGTGAGAGAGGGGGTGGAGAGGGAGGAAACAATTGGGGATGGCATGGAACTGTCATTAAAAATACAATAGGGTAGAAGTTTCTGAGCTCTGAAAAAACAGCAAGCAAGAAGTGTAGGTTTCATCCCTAGGCTCTGATCACCTGGGATGAGCCTGAAGCCCATTTGGGCTACAACTGTGGCCAGGCCTGATGACCACAGAAGGAAGAGAGAGGGAATTCGGACTGGCTTGGGGTAAAAAGTACAGAGATTTGCAAACGCAATCAGCTCAACTCCCCACCACTTCCAAGGCAGAGTGGGTGGGACCAGCCTCCTCTCTTCCTCCAATCCTACTCCTTTCAGGCTCTACTGGGGCCCCTCAGGGCTGCTCTTCTTACTCGGTTGGGCTGCCTGATTTCCCTGGAGAGGAGGTTTCAGAGGTGGGCCAGTCTCCACATCTCTAGCCAACCAGCCTCTTCACTGGACCATTCCAAGATCCTGCTGCACACGTGGACCCTGTCTGTGCGGACCCACCTGAGTCCAGGAACGACAGCAGCCGCAGGGATCCTAGCATAGGCACGGAGGTAATTAGGCACGTCTTCTCTGCTCCTGAAGGAATGTTTATTTATCTTTCCAATTCTGCCAACCAAAATGGCTCGGGCTGTGATTTACCATCTCACCATTATGTCATACTTCCTTATGGCTTTTATGACCAAGAAAGACTCCAGGCACAGTAGCCATATTATGTCCCAGGGAACCCCTGCCCAAATTAAGTCACTGTTTCTGGTCCCTGTCGCTGGTCAAAAAAAAAAAAATGACATCTCAGGGTAATTACCGTTTTAAGGGCACATTTTAAAGCAAATGCAAAAAAAAAAAAAAAAAAAAAAAACCCAACTAATGAATGTACCTATTTACTGACCAAAATTTGCGTGTGTCTTTCACTCTCTCCTGGCAAACATGGTTTATGTTTATTTAAACAGCCCTTAATAGAAATGTACAGCTGCAAAGCATCTTGCTGCTCTATGCTTTCTGGTCAAGAAAATTGCCCATAATCACAGTTGACTTCACTATTCATAATAGGATATTATTTTAGTTACTGCACAGCATGGTTCAGTGTAGGAATGTTCTCAATGCAACTGTAAGGCTTATCTGAGGTCACAAGTACTCCATTCATTCATTCATTCATTCATTCACTCATTTATTCTTTCAATCAACTTTTTGGGAAACATCATTAAAATCCTTTAAAATAGAGGGAAAAATCATACATAGATACAGGAGATAGCATTGCAGGTCACCTATGTGACAAGAGTAACTATTGTCAAGCACAGCTGATGAATCATTTGTTACACATAGTAGTTAAAGTACTGATGTTGCTGGATGATTTACTTTAGTTATAAGTTGAAATAGAGTCAAGATTTTCCTGGTGATACATGCATTCCTTGTGTGTGTATTTCAATATTTTAGGATGGTGTGTAATTTTTTGGTTTTGGATATAAGGCCTTATATAGTTCAGGATGGCCTCTCTCTGTGTAACTACAGATAACCTTGAACTCCTGATCCTCCTGTCTCTGCCAACCCGAGAACTGGGATAACAAACATCCAGCTTTTTCTGTTTTCTTCTCTTCTCTTTTCTTTTTTGAAGGCAGGGTCTTGCTATAGAGCCAAGGCTGTTCTAGAACTTGATATGTGAGTCAGATAGGCCTCAGACATGAGATCCTCTTACACCTTCTAGGTGCCAGGTATGTGCTGTGGCCAGATCTCAGTATGTTTTAGTTGAGTTTATGAAAGGAACTCAGTTAATAGCATGTCAAGACTCATATATTCCCAGAGTACATTTGAGGATATGTTTAATGTCTGCAAAGGTCATTTGTCAGCTGCAGCACAGTTTAGCCATGGCGCTTGTGTTAAGTGGGAGAGTGCAGAGAGGAAAAACTGGGGAAGGCAGCTTTTCCTGAACTTAAGTGAACACATTTGTAGCTCGATTGGCCCCGAGTCTTGTGGTACTGATTGTCACGTATAATATAGGGATAGTGTTTGATCTGTTTCCAGTATTGTTCAAGCACAGAGATGTGATCTTTGAGAATTCTGAATGTCTTTGAGTGTCCATCCTTCTACTTCTCAGCATCAACCACTTCGAGCACTGGCTGTATTATATGTTAAGCTCCTTAGAAATGAGAGTGGGATCCAAGGGGCAGCTTCCAGGTTCTGTTTCATTGAGTGATTGTGTAATAGACCTCATGTACCATCCTTTGAACACAGATATGCTTGGTTGTGAGTCAAACCAGAAAAGGGAGTTAGTTACTACTGAAGAACTAAGTATGCTGTCCCTATGGGGGAGCCAAATAGGTATGTGGCTGTTCGATACAGAGACAAGGGTGCCTATGTTGCTTTGATTTTCCAGTCTAACACAGATTTCTGAAGTTGATCAGAATATATCAGAAGTGATATATTCCAAGCAAATAGAACAAGCAATCAATTTCACATTCTTATTATAAGGGTGCAAGCAATGTTTCCCAGACCTTGAAAACACTTCCTTGCTCCAACTTGACTTTCCAACACTGTATTAGCCTATGTAGTGAAATAAATATTGTTTCAAAATAATGCTTTGCCAATCACAGTGACTATTACTCCAGCTCTGGAGAGCCTTAGGCAAAGAATTGCAAGTTCAAAGCAAGCCTGGGCTGTGTGTATTGAGACAAACTCTAAAACAATACTTTGTTCATTTTAAGTCATTCTTTTTCTTTTTTCAAATGCATGCTTTGCAAAAGGAGGCCAGTTCTTTTGGAGGAAAGGAATGCATTAAAGAACAAGCTGGAATCCTGCTAGAGCTGTTAAGGAGACCAGTTGTACGGAGATGCAACCTTGGTAATTAATCAGTGAGAATCCCACAGCCAAATCGAGAGGGAGGAGGCCCTCTCCTCTGAGACGGGGAAATGACTACTCCCTTCTGATTGAAAAAGCACTATCCCAGACCTTCTGGCTGCTGACATGTAGATGGACATCTGGCTGTAATCTCTCACTCCCTGCTGGCCTCTGCCAAACTGTGTGGAACAGAAATCCAGTTTCTCCCCCATGTAAAGAGAAAGAGAGAAATTGACAAGTTAGGTGGTTAAAATTCTGAGCACTGGCTAAGAGAAGGAACATGCCCAAAGCAATAAAAAGCCTCTCACTTGAAACCTGGAGCTGCAGAAAGCTTAGAGCAGTGTAATCAACCAGTGGGCTTGACTGAGGTGAAGGGAGTTGGAGCCTACAAGCCACTGTCAAGCCTTGATACTCCACAGATGAGTGAAAAAATATTTAAATTGGGTTAAATCTACCCTGGCCTGATGACCAAGATAGAAAGGATCTTGATAATGTTGGAAAGGATTTATTTGCACTTAGGTGTTTGCATTTCTATAAACCTCAGTCTAAATTTTCTGCGTGGGTGTTTTCAACACAGCTTTCTTTGTAAGGGATGAAAGCACAGTTGAGGAGGGAAGTGTGCTCTGTTCCCTCTCTGTATGTTTCCACCCGTCGTTCTGGCAGAGCAGTGCCAGCTTACCCACACTGCAGGACTGCAAGTCACAGCGAGGGACCCCTTGGAAACTGAGTCTTGGGAAGGCACACTGCATAAATGACAGCAAACACCACAGGGCTCCAACTTTTTGAAAAAAAAATTGTTTGACTTATTTTTTTAAACCAGCAGATAATGTTAGATATCATCCTGTCATTTTTGAACAAAACATGCTTGTGAGGATCTCGTTCCTCCATCTTCTCCATCCCCTGCTACCTCTGTTCTTTCTTACAGCCTCCCGCCCCCAGATTCTTCTCTTCTTTCATGTCCCATGTGTCCTTTGCCCACTTCCCATCCTTCCTCATCACCAAGGCTCCAACTTTTGCAGCTAATAGTACAGCCTGTGTTTCTTCAGGTTTTTTGTTTTTGTTTTGGTTGGGTTTTTGGGTGGTTCTAGCACTGGACTCCAAGGCATGATGGTCTACCAGCCGAACTGCATCCCCAGCCCTGCATCTTTCTTTCAAAATTAAAATGTCTCTGGGAAGGCCATCATCTGAAGTTACTGGTTTTTTTTTTAAATAATTGAGTACTTAACACACCTTTTATTTCTAGCCAAAACTCAAAATACACATTAAAGTTCAGAGAAGAATATAGCAAATTACTTTTCTGCCATGTAGTGTTTAAGTATATTGCTGTATTTACTTTGTTTTCCATTTGTAAGACTTTCTTTTTGTAATGCTATAGAAATTAACTCAATACCCAGTGTGTGTGTGTGTGTGTGTGTGTGTGTGTGTGTGTGTGTGTGTGTGTGAGAGAGAGAGAGAGAGAGAGAGAGAGAGAGAGAGAGAGAGAGGGAGAGGGAGAGGGAGAGGGAGAGGGAGAGGGAGAGGGAGAGGGAGAGGGAGAGGGAGAGGAAGGAAGGAAGGAAGGAAGGAAGGAAGGAAGGAAGACTTCCAGGCCATAGATAAGAAGCAACATGGTTTTGTAAGTCTGTTTTGTTTTAACCCTCCACCATGTTCTTGAGAATTCTCACTGCTCAAGACACATTTAGTTTTACTTATTCCCTCAACTGATGGATATTTAGGTAGTTTTCAATTTTTCAGAAACAATATGCAATATACACAAAATAGGACATTCCACAGAAATTCTTTTAGAAAGTAAGATTGGTGCTGGAGAGATAGCTTAGCAGTTAAGAACACTTTTTGCTCTTTTAGAGGACCCAAGTTTGGTTCCTAGCACCCATATCATGTGGCTGACAACTGCCAATAACTATAGTTCCAGGGAATTGGATACCCTTTTTCAGCTTCTGCAGGCACATCATACAAGTCACACACACACACACACACACACACGTAAGTAAGTAAATCTGAAAATGAAGGTAGGATATTGCTGGGCTACAGAATATGTACATTTTCAGTCTGATTGCTGCCAGATCTCTTTCCAGCAGAGCTCAACCCGTCTGCAGTCCTACCAGTGGAGGATGCGTTGCCACGATATTATGACACTGACAGTGTATGAGTGTTAATGTTTGCCAATCTCATGAGTAAGATAATGTCTTGGTTGTGCTTGTTTATTTCCCTAAGTACTGATGAGGGAGAACATCTTTTCATGTTATAGACTTCAGTTTCTTCTCCAGATGTCTACTGGCTTTGGTGTTACTTGCTTTTTAGAAAATGACTTATGACTTACAGTGTGATGTTCTCTACTTACCCAGGGGAAATATTATAATATCCCCAACCCCAGCAGATGCTGGAAACCACATAGTATGGAACAGTATGAACTCTTTCCATATAATCTGTTCTTACCATTGATCTTAGGAACCTTAACATACCAGTTTTTCCTCTTTCCTCCTTAACTCCAGGACTTTCTATTTCTGGCTTCTCTTCAGATTATCCCAATCGCCAGCATCAGTTTCAAGTGCCTCTTTGTGTAGCCTTTTGTGATTGCTCTGAGGTTGATAGTAAATGTTCATAACTTGCCAGTCAACCGGTACCATCATTTTACATGCTAGAATGAAGTATAAAAACTTCAGCTCTCTTTGCATTCTTTTTCTCTCCAGATTCTAATTATTCTTAAAGATTTCCTCTACACTCATTGAAAACATATCAGATAAAGTTTACGTTTTGCTCTGTCAACTATAATTTAGAACCTCAACAGAAAAGGAAGGCCTATTGTGTTTGCCCATATATATATATTTTTTTGCACCTTCTTTGTTCTTCCTTCCTTCCTGATTCTCTAAGATTCTTCCTATTATTCATTTCTGTTTGGAGAACTTCCTCTAGCTATTCTTTAAAGTTTGGTGTGCTAATGAGGAATTCTTTGAGTTTTCCTTCATCTGAGAATGCCTTGACTTCCTTTTCATTCCAGGAAGATATTTTTTTTCTGGTTGTAAAATTCTTCACTGGAAATTCTTTTCTCCCAGCCCTTGAAACATGTTGCCTACTTCCTCGTCCCCACTGAAGGGTCTGATGAGAAATCTGGTCATTGTAGATTATTCTTGCATTAGAGACAAGCTGCCATCTCTTGCTGCTTTCAGGGTTTCTTTCTTTGTATTGTCAGAATATTGACTATGGTGGGTCTTGCCCTAAATTTCTGAGGGTTTATTCCATATGGAGTTCATGCATCTTTTAAAATCTGTAGCTTTATTCTTTTTGTCAAAGTTGTGAGAATTCTAACGACTGTTTCTTTGAATGCTTTGTAATCCCTGTCTTCTGTCTCTTGGTTCTTCTGAGAGAGGAGACAGGAGGGAGGAAGGGAAAGACAGAAACTTCCTCCATAGCTCAGGCTGGGACGCATAATGATCAGAACTTCTGTCTTAGTCTCCTGAGGTCTGGGTTACATGCACTGCACGACCTGGCTAGGGTCACTGTCTCTCTTTCTATCATACCACAGCTGTCTGGTGCTGTTCATAGTTTTTCAGTCCCCTTCCTTTCTATTGTTTGTCTTCTTTTTAGTATTGTCGTTTCCAACTCTCATATAAGTAGGTATTGGGCACTAAGCATCTTTTCCTCATCCTCCTGTCCCCCCGTCCCTCCCCCTTTCCCATTCCTACCTCTGCCTTCTCCCCCAGTCACTTTATCCACTTCTGCCTTCACAGTTGCTCACACTTTTCTCCAACTCCCCTGCTCTTGAGCCTACCATCTACTGAGATTTGGTGTTTTACATTTCCAGTTCTGAAATTTGGATTTGTTATTTTCTTTATGTCTTCTCTTTTGCTTGAGACGTTTTGCCCTTTCTTTCAAATGGCATGCCTAAACAGTTTGATGATGGCTGCTTACCACCTTTGTTAGAGAATTCTCACATGATTTTTCAGTCTGAGCGCCCACTCTTTCATTGTCTTTTCAGCTTTATGAAGAGATTTTCTTGGTTCTGGTATAACATGCTTTTGTAATTAAAATGTTGACATTTGGAGTATTTTATCACGAGACTCTGGCTCTTGTATCTTCGGCTTTAACAGTCTTTCCTTGGCACAGATACAGAGGTAGAAGAAGGGTACCACCTCATCACAGTTGCCTACAGGCTGCTATTCCAGCTTTATTCCTGTTGCTGTGATAACATACCATGACAAGAAAGCAACATGGGGGGTGGGGCTGGCTGCCTTACGATTCCAGATTATAGTCCGCCAACAAGGGGACATCGAGGCAGCGAGACTGAAGCAGCAAGTCACACCACATCCACAGTTACAGACAAAGAGCAGTGCCCATGCTACCTGGTTGCTAGGCCAGTTAATTTTCTTCAGTCTTAGACAGTTCAAGCCGGAATAGTGCCAACCATATTGGGCTGGGTCAAGTCACACTCTTATCCCTCCCAGATAGAAACGCAAAAGCCACCCTGACTTAGACAATACTTCACTTGAGAAGCTCTTCTCAGGGGACTCTGGGTTGTGGCAAGTTGATATCTGTAACATTTCTTCTGTAGTTCCAGCTCCTCACTACACCCTCTTGGCTATCTCATTGGTTAAGTCATTGTGGTGCCTTCTTACAGCAGGGAAGGTTGAGCCTTTGCTGGCATGAGTAAAAGCAAGCCCACACTTTTTTGAGTTTGACTGAAGTAGAGTGAAACCATTGCTAAGTGTTTTCTGTCTGACTAGGTGACTCTTTTCTTTTCTTTTTCCTTGCCGAAAGGGGTAGGCTTTTCCTGGTCTATACTTACTAATGTTCTTGCATTGCTGGCTTCTCTAGCACCCTGCTTGGTCAAAAGAAAATAGAGGAAACTTAACATTGTCTCCTCAGATCCTTAGCTGTCTGTTCTCTTTTCTGTGTCAGAATCTTCTTATGCTTGCTTTATTCGTAGTTCACTATACTTGGCAGAATGAGTAGGGAGAAATAATTTTAATTTATCTTGTCCTAGAACTAAAAGTACAAGATCATCTTTTATGATTTTTTTCAACCATTTTCCCCATAAAATCTTCTATGATAACCGTGTGTGTAGCCATACTATTAGCAGTGGTAATCAAGTGAGTGAAAGTGGGAACTTGTTAGTGCCTTACTAAAAGCACGCATTTTTGAATAACAGCATTCCTTTAAAAAAAGTGTGTGTTCTAATTGGTTATTTCTGGGACTGTACGATACTGGTTCTTCCTGTGAATATATCAAGCATCCTTTTTGCATACTCTTGTCAGCTCTACTTCCATCTAGTTTCTCTCATGTTCTCTATACAGGCAATCAATGTCATTCTCAGGCACAAAGTTTTTTTTTCTTTTCTTAGACTATGACATCTGCTAAGATTTATTAATTTGTTTGTTTGTTTGTTTGTTTGTGTTTGTTTATGTGCCAGGAATCAAACCAAGGGCCTTGCACATACCAGGCAATCAGTCCATCACTTGTCTATATCCACAGCCTGTGCTTGCTAAGTTTTGATTACAGTGTTAAACTCTGGAGTTCTAAGAGAAATGTTTGTAAATTCTTCATTATGATGTTTGTTAAACAATTCTTTTTTTTTTTTTTTCAGAGACAGGGTTTCTTTGTGTAGTTTTGGTGCCTGTCCTGGATCTCTTGTTGTAGACCAGGCTGAGATCCACTGCCTGACTACTATACAATTCTTGTGGATACTTTTTTTTTTTTTAAATCAAACGAAGGAGGTTTTCTTTTTTCTTATTTTTTTTTCTTTTTCTTTTTCTTTTTTAGCTGAGGATATCAAACCCAGGGCCTTGTGCTTGCTAGGCAGGTGCTTTACCACTGAGCTAAATCCCCTAAGGAGGTTTTCTAATGCCAGTTTTCTGAGATCTTATTACACATGTAGGTTGCATCATTTTTTTATGTATTTTCCCTTTAACCTGCTCTGTGGTGAGTCTTATCATGAGATTTTCTAACATGGAATCATCTGGGCATTCTCAGAGCACATCTTGGATGGTCACATACATAAGTAGGTCTGAAGTCATCAGATTATTTTTCAAATTTTTTTCTCTGTTCATGGGAGGATTTGAGCAATGTTTTTTTTTCCATTTTCAATTTTATTGGCATAAACTTATTCATAATAGTATAAGATCTTGCCGGCCAGTGGTGGCACATGCCTTTAATCCCAGTACTCGGGAGGCAGAGCCAGGTGGATCTCTGTGAATTCAAGGCCAGCCTGGTCTACAGAGAGAGATCCAGGACAGGCACCAAAACTACACAGAGAAACCCTATCTTGAAAAAAAAACAAAAAAAGAATTATAAGATCTTTATAGCTAGAATGTATCCATTGCCAGATTCGTAACATTTGGAACATCACACCATTTTGTTGAAATTTTCTCTTTAATGGGTAATGATCTGTTTAATCTCAATGATATATATGAATATAGTTTTACACACTTTCTTTGGGTTAGTATTTGCCTGGTTTATACTTTCCTACTTTGTGTGGAATGTTGAAGAGTAAGGTGGCCTTATCTACGCAGGATGCTTCTTACAAACACTATTCAGTGGACTTTGATGTGTCTGTCGCTTTGTGATTTTTTTTCCATTTTACTTTATTTTCTATCACTATTTTATATAGTTTCTCTACCATTCCTCTCTTGCCTTTATTGGATTGATCAATTTTTTTCTCCTCCGCCTCCTTCTAAATTTTGGAAATTGAACTCAACCCTGTTCTTTGAGTAATTATTCTGAATTTTTGCATGGACCCAATGTATGTGTTTGCCCAATCACTGGAACGTACCTGGATTTTTCCAATGTGGACAGTTAATCTCTTTCTAACATTTTTCCTTTCCTGTATTATCCTAAATGAGTGCTCATTTCCTCCTTGGCATTGACTTACAAAAGTCTCTCTTCTTGCCCAAGTCTTAGAAAGTACAGGCTCCAGGAAAAAAGTGGCAGCAGAGACAGAATTGCCAGATAAAATATGGGGCAGCCAATGAAATCTGAATTACAGGCAACCAATAAAATACTTAGTGCATGTATACCCCATGCATGTACTTATAGCAAAGATCAGCCATTGTTTATCTGAAATTCAAATTGAACTGAATGCCTTTTCTTCTTTTCTCTAAATCTGGCATCCATAGATAGA
The DNA here is from genome assembly GCF_903995425.1 of Onychomys torridus. Taxonomy (NCBI): domain Eukaryota; kingdom Metazoa; phylum Chordata; class Mammalia; order Rodentia; family Cricetidae; genus Onychomys; species Onychomys torridus. The sequence goes on along the minus strand of NC_050466.1, from coordinate 33,270,050 downwards.
GGGGTGGGGTTAATCTTCTGATGCAAACATTTTTCTCAGTGCTTTTCATCCAAAATTTACCAGATGTTTCTTCGTTGGATTTTCAGTTTACAAAGGGGTAAAATAACTGACTGATTAAGTCAAGATTAGGCTGGAGAACAGAGCTAGGGCTGAAGATTTAAGTTTGAACTTCTCCAACATATGATCTAATTCAGTAATCTCTTTATCAATAATTTATTGACTGGAAGGAAATAAGAGCAGAATGATCACAGAGGCACATGTTTCCATGAAAAGCAAAATTTCAAAAGAGACTAAAAGTGATGGCTGCTAAGGTTTTAGTTTTCTTTAGACCATAGGAATGGGGTTTAGTCTCTTCTGTAGTGTTTCTCAAAGCGTCATCGCAGGACTATCAATACCAGAATCATCTGGAGAGAAATGAAGATAATCAGTCCTTTCAAGGACTCAGATCATAACCTATACCTCATTGGTGCCACAATGACTTCTGTTTCCGGTACCTTTAGTACCACACCAGCTTTTGTCCAGAGGGTCTGGATCACAGGGGCTTTGGTAAGTTTAGTTTTGGTGCCTCTCTTCCATCACATATTACAAAAGCAATTCAATGAAAGGTACAACAGAAGAGAGACTCGATGTCCCCCAACACTCCTAAATAAAGGAATCCAAAGGAAGTTCAAATGTAAAAATGGTTGACTTGATCTCTATCAAATCACTAGCTTCAACTTGATCTTGAAAGTTGAAGAAGTTTCTATGCCTTTTCTTGCATTGGTGTCTTGGTAGTCCTTAAAACTATTTCTCTGCTTTGTCTCAGCCTGGCTCCAAGAGACCTAAGAACAGCTAAACTGGAGCTTCAGAGCTCCAACAGAAGTACTCTCGGTCAGTATTGTACCGACACAATTGGAGAGCACAAGTTATGAACCTTGAAAAGGTGGTCAAGAGATGTAGTTTGACTTCCAAAGCATCCCTCAGACACACATAACCGAGGTGACTTTTTACATCAAAGATTCATTTCTTTCTTTTTTTTTTTTTAATGCCAAATGCTGTTTATTGAAGGAGGGAGGAGGCCTTAAATACAGGCTTACAACACAATGGGAGAACCCTGGAGGGCAGAAGTGTGCTACCAATGTTTTACAATCTTGCAAAATTCATTTCTTTTAGAATAAAATTAATGTATTTAGTCAATTCTGTCATATCGCTGTTTATAGCAAACAGTGATATGCCAATAAAAACGAGTATTACTAACTATTTTTATTAATAACTAAAAAAACTTTTTATTGATAGCTAAAGTAGCTTGGTAACTTAACCCCTACTATTAAAATGCAAGTAACCCAAGATGACTAGGCTCTGCTGTCCTCTCCTTCTGTTACCAGGGACTCAATTCTTTTGTGTGTGTGTGTGTGTGTGTGTGTGTGTGTGTGTGTGTGTTGTCAGTTAATACCTGCCTAAATATTTCTTTCATACTTAGAACATGATAGCTACTTTTTCAGGCTTCAAATATTTCCACCTAATTCTAGAAACACGTGTGCTACGCCTGAAATGCTGACAGCTGTAACTTAGACTCAAAATAGTCGGGCCTGCTCAAGGAAACTGAGCAGACAGAAGCAGGGGTAAGAAGTTGACAGCTGAACAGGCATCACTAGACAACTGCCAGGTACTCAAGTGACCAAGCTTGGGATGGCAACAGACAGATTCCATTTCTACAAATAGCACAGAGGATGCCAACAAGTCATGGGATACACATGATAGCATGTATCTTCCTTTCCATCTTCTGGAGAGCTTGGCAGTATCTCAGGAACTTTGAGTTTGCTGAAGAAATGAATGTGTCTAGTAATCTTTGATATGGGCATGTTATGAATCTATTGTTTTTTAAGCCACTTTCTTTGACTGACTTAAAGAAGTATGAGGCAATATGGAGGAGACACCAGGTGTAAAATATTGGCTCTGTTCACACAACTTCCATGCCAGCGAAAGAATCACAAGGTCCTCTCTTAGGAATGGTTAGGTTCTTGCTAAGAAAAACAAATAATTTGTAGACAAAATACACCTTTAACAATTCCTTTGGGTGATGAGAATGGAACTCAGATGATTGAGAACTCATCTAGCAAGCATGAAGCTGTGGATTTGATCCCTAGCACCAAAGGAAAAAAATCCCCAGCACCAAAGAAAAAAAAAGTTGCTACACTAGAGACAGATATACAGCATTTTTCAGTAAGTCAAACATGGGTATATTTCTTCCAACATGATGCCACATCACCAATCCTTGCATTTATGATCTGCATTGAAAGTTGGATGTGGTAGAATATGCTTATGATTTCAGCACTCCCAAGCCTGAGGCAAGAGAATCAAGAGCTCAAAACTAGCCTGGCCTACATATAGCTAAGTACCAAAAGAAACAAGAGAAAGCTGTGCTGAAATAGGAAAATCATATGGTAGAAAGCCCACAGGAATGGGGGCCATGTAAATAAACTGCAAATTCACACCTTCCAACTCAAGCTAATTCCAGAGCAACGTGTGATGTGTGGAACAGTACATACAATTGCCCATGTGAGTTCCAGTTGGTCTCCTCTCTCTTTTCTTTGTATTGGCCAGTTCATAGAAGAATGTATGTTTTGTGGGTGCTTTGGATAGGTCTTAACATGCATGTGAAAATTAAGAAAGGTCACATGAAGGCAAGCTCTACCATTTACTGATTCTATGACTTTGGCTAAGTGAATCCTTCTGAACCTCTGCTCTTTTAGCAGTGAAATGATGATAAAAATTGCTGAGATGATGGTCCTATGGATTAAATATAAAGATGCTTGAAAACACTTAGCCTTAATGCTCTGGGACATGAAGCCCTCAGTAGTTGTTCATCTCTACAGCAAGTGATTTACATGTGGTGCATCAAATGAGACAGAGGACTATGCGTGGTAGGAATTCAAGGGTAGGGATCTACTTAACTGGGTTGACAGAAGTGTTTTCATGAGGTGACTTCTGAACTTGCTAATAAGTATGTCACAGTGAACTGGGGGGAAGAAGTGAGTACAAGCATGTTGATAGCCAAACATAGGAAGATGAGTAGGATATTCCAGAGACCAAACATATATGGAGCATGGTGGAGGATCCTGTGTGGATTAAAGTAGGTTCTTGGAGTGGAAAGGTGGGGTCAGGTTAGTCCAACCTTGAGTGCCAGGCTGTGATACTGCAAGGCAAAAAAGAATTATTAGAGATTTCCCATTCAAGAGTGCTAAATGGGGCTAGGAAGATGGCTCAGTGGGTATAGTACTTGACACATAAGCATCAGGATGTGAGTTGAGACCACCCAAGAACCCACATAAAGCCCATGCATAATCCCAGAACTCTTATGGTGAGCCTAGAGGCAGAGACAGAACAATTCCAGAAGCTCAGGGGCCAGTGAGCCTGACATACTCAACAATAAATACTTGCACCAAATCCCTATGTCAAACAAGACAGAAGGTGAGACTGTCCCCGGACTTTCACAGGCATACCATGGCATACATGTGCACCTACAGGCACATACACAAACATGTCAATGCTTAAAAGTAGTGATGGAATGATCAAACTTAATTCAGCTTAGTAGTCACAGTGCAGCTCCCTACGAAGGCATTACCTTACTGGACCACTTCTTCTCCTGAATCCTCCTCTTGTTTTTCCAAACACTTGTCACTGATAGTCAACCCCCACCTGATGCTACAATCATTTTACTTTAACCCCTTTCTCCTCCATCTTGAGAACTATATGTTTACTCTGAACATAGGTCTCTGCCTTTCACTTCCTCTGACTACAAGGACTTAGCACAGCATGGACTCCAAGGGAAGCATTTGTGAATTACCTCAGGGGTTGATTATGAATGTACCTAAGTGTCTCTTATACTAGGCAAGAACTGGCTGTACGAGGAAAATAGTAGAACAAAAGAAAAGTGGACAAGCTTTCTTGTCATAGCTCATTCTTAAAGAGCCAGAGCCAAACTCTTTGAACATTTTCCTAAACATCTTTGCCCAAGTTAGCTGAGGACATGCCAAGGCAAACAAAGGCTGGCTGGCTGAGCTGACTGGTACAATGGCTGCAAGAAATGAAAGGCGGGCCAAGAAGAGATGCCCCAAGTGCAGCCCTGAGTGCATACCAGCTTTCTCTGCACCCCCAACAATTCCTAGAGCAATCTGCTAAATGCAACCTTCTCTAGGGGGAAGTAATAGTCTGTGGAAAGGACTCCCACCCAACCTGAGATCAAGCCTAGGAATCAAACTTTGAGGTGACTGAGGAAAAACCTAGGTATATGAACACGGAAAGCCTGTTACACACCGAATCTGAGGAACCACATCTCCATGCTTGTCATGGTCTGTTTACCAAGTGCTCCTCAAATGGAATAACCCAGCTGTGACAAATCTTCCTTTGTCCAATGGGGGAGCTTGGCGTTTTTCTCATGGAGATATGCATGTTAACTGTGATTTGCAAAGCTTCGGAGCCCATCAACAGAAGACACCAGTTGAAACAGACTCTGGTAAGGACTTGCCCCCTCCCCCATATTCAAAATGATGTCCCTACTGACAATTGAACACCCTACCTGCCACCCTCTCCAGGACCTCGGGCTGCTGTCTAGATTCCCAGGAGAAACTGTTTCAAGAGCTCCAGAATCATTGCTGTTGGGGCCTCTACTAGCCAGAGCCCCATTCCTCAGCCTATCCCATGTAGCTGTTACAGAGAAAGTGCTCTGATTAACTAAAGCACCCCAAGGTGCAAGTGAAGTCATACACAAACTAGTGCAGGTGTGTTTGCCTTTCCACACAGGCCATGCTAAAGAGCATAATTCTACCCAGGCCAATTTTCCAGAGCTCTTTTGCAGCTGATGAGCCAAATCTCAGTGGGCCAGCTGAAATACACCACATGGGTAACTGCCTCAGCCACGTCTGATGCTGTTCTTTTCCCTTGGAATGTTCTGGCTTCTCTGCTTTTCTCTCTTCAGATCCTATTTTTCTTTCAGGGGCTTAACTCAAGTCTTAACCATGCAGCCTGCTCAGAGTGCACCTGGACTGAATGCCTGCCTTGCTCAGAAATCATGACTCCTCACTTGTTCCATCTGGATTAATTTGCCTTCCCCAGGCAGATCCTGAGCTCTGTGAGCGCAGGAGTTATGTTTGAATCTTCCTGTCTGTCTTCTGGTGCTTGGGCTCACAGGAAGTGTCCAACACAGTTTCATAGGCACAGCCATTACTTTCCCACATGTCTGACTGAAGCCACAGCAAGCCACGTATAATAGGGTATGCCCCTGTTTTCACAGCGGAAATTTCGAAACAAACAGAAATCAGCCCCAAATAAGGAGCTTATTTTAAAGTCTAATTTTTCCTTTATGTCTGGACACTCTCAATTTATTTGTCAATATGTTGTTTCTAAGTCAGTCTCTACATTGGGCACTGTACTACTGGAAATAGAAAAATAACACAGAACTTGGAGCTCTGCCTTCAAGGCATCCATAGAGCAGTGATCCCCAAACCTGGTTGATGATCAGCAGTATCTCAGGAGCTCAGTGATGTCCGGGATATGTCGAGGACTCTGCGTTAGCAAACCTGGAATAGTGCCCGGGTATGTTCTCAAAGCCACCCAAGGACTTCTGATACTCAACCATGTTGAAAAACCAGTGCTCCCGAGAGCCATAGCTTTTCATAGACAGAATTGAATCAGTGTTTCCAGACAAGTGTGGAACACAGTACTGGCGGAGCTGAAGGCACGTATATTGGACTTTATGGTTTATTCTGTGTATATTGAAAAGACTAATACTCCACAGAACCATGAGAACAGAGATGCTGCTGCAAGGTGGCTGAGCCTTGAGAATATGTTGCTGTGTGAAATAAGCTAGCCATGAGAGGACAAATAATGAAGGATCCCACTTAATCTGAAGTATCTAGATTAGTTTGCAGGTATAGAACAGTGGTTGCCTGGGTGGGGAAGAAGGAAGAAATGATGACTTGTCTTTTAATGGGTAGAGAGTTTTAGTCTGGGGAGATAAGAAGAGTTCTGGAGATAGATGACAATGGTCATACGACATGAGAGTACTTAGCACAGTTGGGCTAGACACCTAAAATTGTTTAAGTTGGTAGGATTTTTATGTGTATTTTTCTGGAATGAAAGTATATTTAGGGCTTGGGAGATAATAGCTCAGTCAGTAAAGTGTTTGCCATCCCCATAACCCATGCTTTAAAAAAAAAAAAAAAAAGGCTAAGACTAGGAACGGTGGTTATGAGTTTATAATTCCAGCACTGAGGGTGCAGAGACAGGTAGATCCCTGAGGCTCTCTGGTCAGCCAGTTTACCCTGCTGCAACTGTTCCAGGCTGTCTCAAAATGCTAGGTGGATGGTGCCTGAAGAATAATACCCGAGGTTGACCTCTGGTCTTCAATGCATGCACAGACATGCATCCATGCATACACATGTGCTCCCACCCACCCATGAACACACACATGAACACAATTTGTATATTTCAATAAACCAAAATATATTTTAAGTATATTAAGTGCATATTTAAAGTAAATATAGATCTGCTGAAATAGATACATTTAAGTATGTTTATGTAATTTGTGTATGTGTATTTAAACAGGCAGCATGGCAAACCTTTTAATAGGTAAATGCAGAGTCAGACTTCAGTATAGCAAATGAAGAAATAGTGCTATAGTGTAACTCATTGTACTCAGAAGGGCACCAAAGACCAGGGAAGGGGAGAAAGACATTCCCTATGTTGTGTATTGAATCAGTGGCCGGGCCCAAATCAGCATCCAAGTCCCTTGACTATGTTGTTATAAAATTCACATCCTATAGGCAACAGACACAGAAAGTCCTTCCTGTATGGCAGACAGCTAAGGATTGGTTTCAGGGAAGACTTGATAATTCAGGAGCATCCCTAACCCAAAGAAAGCCTAAAGGAATGCAGGGTTGCTAACTCAGGGGATATAGAAGGAGACACGAACACAGACAAAGGTTTTAAGCAAGAGAGAGTGTTTTCTCATCTGTGCTGACACAACAGGGGTGGCACAGACAAACTCTGCCATCCAGAAGTAGGTTGATGCTTTAAAATGCTAGAAGCTTCTTGAATGGCAAATTGATTCAGATCTGATAGAACCCTCAACAGGAAGCACTTGGGGAATTTTGAATCAAGATGTGACATGCTGAAAGTGGAGTTCTAGAAAAATTCACCTGGCAGTGGCCAAAATTATGGACAGAACAAGGTTAGACCAGTTGGGTGGTTTTTTCTAGGAATCCAGCCATGGTGTGACAAGGACCTGAACTGGGATGGGGGCAGTGAGAAGAAAGAAGCAAACGCAAGGCCAAGGCTAATTCAAAGGCAAATCCCAGGCAGCACTACCAGAACCCAGTTCTCCATGAAATGGCAGGTGAAAGAAAAGGGGGAAGCTGTGGTGACTCCAAGATTTCCTTGGCCTGAGTAATAGGGTAGTGCCCTCAGCTGAAGCGAAAGCCAAGAAAATAGAAGGTAGTTTGGGGCAATGGTGAAACATTTGCTTTTGGCTATAATGAGCTGGAAGTTGTAGTGGAAAATTCAAGTAGAGATAGTTTCCAAGCAGCTAGGAATATAGGAGCTTTGGTTTGAGGTCAGGAGGTCTTTAAATTTTCATTTTAAATCTGGATACTTTGCCCGGGATGATGTTCCAGTGACAGTCTCATTTTTATTTACTGTTAATTTAAAAGACATATTGTTTTCATAAAGAAGCTGTGGCGTAAGGCTTTAAACACAGGGGAGCAAGCATGTATGTGCCTTCAAAGCCAGAAAACATCAAGGAAAGGGTGGGGATGGCCCATGTGAGTAATTCAAACTTCTATTTTCTGGAACTAGAGGAGAGCAAAACCATGGCGTAATTTCCAGTTGTCCGTTCTTGGAGCACTAAGCCATGTAAGGATTTAGTGTCCTTGTCACCCAATGCAACCTTTCAAAGAACTGCTGGCTAGCTGTGTAGGAAGGAACCTTTGGGAACACCTTGTATGGAATCCAGCACCTCTGCAATAGATACCGTATGGCAGCCGCTCCAGTGACTCATATTGGGACATCACATCACACCATATAATTTGACCAAGTGAAAAAGGGAAGAAGCTTGATAACATATGCTTTATTGCCTGTTGCACACTTGCTCAATGAACTAAACACTACACCCCCAAAGCATGGCTGACGAAGCTTTTGGACTTTGCAACCCCAATATTTTCATCCCAGATGTCGATGAGGTGAAGTGATTGGAAACTCTCTGAATTGATGGAAAACAGCAGGTTTAGCAGAAATTTCGAACAAGAGACAGCAAGAGCAATTTTCTGTGGGTGCGTTTTCAGATGGGACTCCCAGGACTTCCCAATCTGCTTGGTGCAGTTGGGGCTAGTGGTCAGGGAAACACATGAAGTTTCTCTTTAGTCCTTCTACTTCTCCCCTTGTCATCCATCTGTCTTCTCACATTGATTGTTAATAGTTCATAGGCTCACCTCCAACTTTCCATTCCAGGCTCTACTATGAGGCCTCTTAAAATAATAATTACCATGTATTGAGACTGACAGTGTACCAGACGTCACATTCTGGGTTTGACATATACCCTATCTCATTTAGACCTGAAGCATACATCTAAGGAAGTAGCCCCTTGTCCCTTACTGTACACATTAGAAAGGGAAGTCTTCAAAGAACAGTAGATCCCAATAAGGAACAGAAGCAAGTCCTCACCACTCTTTCCACTATGTCCCCTGGTTGCCATACAGTGATAGGAAAGTGGCAAAACCAGGCCCAGCAAAGCAGCCAGGTCCACCCTAATAATCAGAAGACTCTTACACCATGTTTGTGAGCAGAACTTCCTAGAAATCCTTAAATTTGCCATGTAGTGCAAACTCTATTGACAATCTAGGCAATGGTTCTCAACCAGTTCCTCATGCTGTGATGACCCCCAACCCTGAAATTATTTTGTTGCTACATCATAACTGTAATTTTGCTAGTGTTATGAATCATAATGTAAATATCTGTGTTTTCTGATGGTCTTAGGCCACCCCTGTGAAAGGGTGCGTTGATCCAAAAGGGTCACAAGCCACAGGTTGAAAACAGCTGATCTAAAGAAACTGGAAAAGCCCCTTCTACTCTTGCCATGCTCAGGAAATGGTAACACACATTTTTACTGGGTATTTCCAATGACTTTGGTTTTGTGCTATGATGCTATCTAGCTCATGCTAGACTGGTTTGTGACAGAGCCCTGGTACCAACATCCCTTTCATAATTCGCGTCTGTTAATGCACCATCAGCCATAAGGAAGGCACAGGACTTGAGACACAAGAGCAAGCCTCGTGATCTGTGCTTACCCCTTGTTAACTTTCATGTCCCCAGTAAGGGTGTGCGATCATTTCTCTGTACAGTATTACCCAATTCCTTGTTGGTATTACTTCACTCCTACTGACTTCCAGTGTGAAAGCTAAGAACTAGGAATCTTGGTCATATTGCGGAAAAAGGAGCAAAAAGCCACACTATAACCAGGGCTCTGGAAGGGGGCCATCAGAAATAGCCCAGATTCTTTGCTAAGTTCATCAAGGGTCACACTACCCCTAAACCTAGGACTAATGCAAGGCTTAAAGGCAGACTTATCTTCTACCTAGGATTCAAAAGAGATTGATGCAGAATCTTTTATGAATACAACCATTGCCCTCCATTGAGGCTGCTGTGACTGGTCCAGCCTAGATTTCATGGCATTTCTCCAGCAGTGCACAGGGCTGAGCATGTCAGACTCATTCACCTAGCCCTTCTTGTGCTGAACAAGATGGCTGCCTGAGATGAACAGGTATCAAACTAGTTCTTCCTTTATTTAGTTCTTGATAAAGCTGAGCAAGCCACATAAAAAGTAAAACCAGTAATTCTGCCTCCTTGGTATACCCTGTGTTTTTAACTATCCCCTGCAAGAAAAACTCTATTTACTATGTGTCTCATCATTCATCATTAAAAGTAGGAATTGCGTATGTCTTCAACACAAATACTATATGCTAATATAGCATAGTTTAAAAGTACGGGTAGTTATAATTGAAAGACAACTGTTAATACAATGATGAAGAGACCTGTTGTTGTAGTTTTTTAATAATTTTTAATTTAAATTTTATTTTATGTGCATGAATGTTTTGCCTGCATATATGTCTGTGTGCCGAGTGCATGTAGTGCCCAAGGCCAGAAGAGCATGTCAGATCCTGTAGAACTGGAGTTACAGATGGTTCTAAGCCACCATATGAGTGCTGGGAACCAAATTTGGATCTTCTGCAAGAGCAGCCAGTCCTCTTAACCAGGAGCCATTGCTCCAGCCACAAGATATATGTTTTTAATATCATTGAAGTATATTTATTTCTGAGCTTTAAAATGTAAGTATACATTTCATAAGCAGTATTGTATTTTAGATTCTGTCTACAGCATACATTTTTATTAAACCCTATCAGCGTTACTCTTGACCAACTTTCTCATCTCCACCCTGAAGAATACTAGAGCTGGAAAGAACTCCTATGTCATCACGTCCCACCCTTAATTGTCTAAAACATGAACAGAGGGATCTCGAGAAAGAATGGATTTCCTCAAGGTCATGCAGTGACTCAGTCATGGGCTGAGACCCAGATGGTCTCTGGATGAGCCCTTCTTAGCCTGCACCTCACTGTAACCTCATCACCAGCAAAACTCGGGCTAATGACCTCTTGGGTTCCATTTATTTCATATTCCAAAGTGCTGTCTTCACTGGCTTTGGGGACTCACTTGGTTATTCAAAGCTGTTTGGAAAGTGCCTAACTGTCATCTTGGATTGTTCTTTTCAGATCAGTTGCAATCTAGGCCAGGATGGAACACTGCCACAAAAATCAGTCCTTCCTGGCCTCTGCACCATGAGTAAAGGAAAATGAATGTCTCTCTTCTGTCCGTCTGGACTCTGATTGCTAAATGCTTGTCTGTCTCAAAGTTACTCCTTCTACAGGGGCAAGGGAAAATATCAGTACCCTGATAAGGGCTCACAAGCTTTTAGGGTGTGAAAGAGCTATTGTGTTCACCTCTATCACATGCCCCAACCAAATGTCCAAAACTGAATTTTCCTTTTCAAGGAAGATATATATCAACCTCTTCAACATGAAGCGGTCTTCTTTTTCTGTCTTAAATTGACTTTTTAAAACTCCAGATTTCTATTCTTCCACCAGGCATTGGATTCCTAGCACACATTGTTCTAGAGACACAAAGTAACCAATATTTCCCTAGAATCCACCAAGAATCCACCCAGTGACACTCTGGCTTTGCCACCCAGCGCTGCAGATGTCTAGTTCCTGACGGATCCACTTTCAACAACTCAAATATAGCAGGGCCAAGCTGCAGCATGTTTCTCAGGAAGTGCACATGACACATGGCCACTCACTCAGCAGGGGCAAAGCTACTCCCCTGGAGAGACAGACAGCTGCCCTACTGAGGCCCCCTGGGGGCTAGGCGCCCTTCCATGATAAAGGGAAAACCCTTTGTTCTCCTCCACCACCCTTTCCTATCACTAGAACAATTCAGGGAATGGCTGTCCTTCTTCTATGTAGTCCAAGCCACAGGTGGCCCTGCATATAATCTGCAGAGGTTTAGGGCCATGTCACCAGGGTTAGGTTTAAGCACGAGCTGACTTGAACAACTATCTACATGTGTTTTTATCTGTGGACTCTTCAGGAGAGCTCTAATTATCCTTCCCCACCCCCCCCCCCACCCGCCCCAGCCATTCTGCTGTCTAAAATTCTACACCAGACTTCTCAGTCACAGAGACTGTCGTTCCCACTATATCCATGGTCTCTTGATTAAGAAAATGGCCCGACACGGTGCCAACTTGAGGTGTTGTGTTGTGTTGTGTTTTGTTTTGTATTTTTGAGGCAGGTTTCACTATGAAACCTAACTAACCTCAAACACTAGATCATTCTGCCTTAGCCTCTTGGGTGTTGGGGTTTCAGGCATATACCAACACATCTCTGGCTTAGAGCACTTTTTATTTTAAACAACAACACTGGATAATGTTCTGGCTCTGAAAAAGATGACATTTGACCCCTAGACTCTCTTGGTTCCCAAATGATGCCAGTTTCTGAATTCCCACTAGAAAGTGTGGAGGAACACTCACTTGCCTTCATGTACTTGGGTGTCAGATTGCACGTGTGGTATAAAAGGGATTCCTCCTCTTGACGGTGATGGGGAGAACGTTTTCGCACCAGGTGGGCTCTTTTCCCTTGGAACTTGATTCAACTATTGGTTAGCCTGCTAATCTTTTGCATGTCTTGAAGAAGCCCTACTGTCCTTCCAGTTCTCTGATTCCACCCTTCCATCCAAGGTTGATCATTACTTGATATAGTCCATTCCCCCATCAGGGTCACAAGCCTACCTTCTCTCTTTCTGACTGGGCATTCTAATCCAAGTCAGTCCAGTCAAACAGTATATTGATGCTGCAGTGTCCTTGCCAAGTTCAGTTTTTCCTACAAATGGAGGCCAACATGATCAGAGATGCCCTGTGCAAGTTTCTTGCCTTATGCTTGGTACTCACACTGATTGACATGGACACAAATGAGGTCAGGCACAAAGCCAGCGTTGACTTTATGTCAGCTCCCGAAGCAAAAGGAATTTTGTAGGAAAGTAAGTGTCCTCCCAAGCCTTTGGCCACAATAAGTAGTGTGGATGGTTTCCCAGTATTTTTCAAGGCACACGGGCACTCCATATTTAGGTTCAGTGTTACAGACAATACTCTGAGAGAAGCTTGCCCCAACATTTACCAAATGTGGTCCCCATCATCTGTTTTCAATATGAATTGAATTAGGCAAAGAAAGATAAATGATACAAGACAACTGTCTGAAAACCTCTGGCAATTTATGCTGGGAAAGACTTGTGACACTTGGATCTTTGTGCGATTATATGGTGAGAGCCAACCATTATGTTTACCAGAAAAGAAGCCCATACTCTAGCCTTCATTAGTGGCCTCATATAAACCAGTTTGTGAAATTTTCTTCTTCTCTACTCTCTTCTTTCTCTGTCTCTTACTCTCTGTCTGTCCATCTCTGTCTGTCTGTCTGTCTCTCTCTCTCTCTCTGTGTCTCTGTCTGTCCCCACCCATGCTCTCTGTTGTTAATAGTGGTGGGTGAATAGGTCAACAATGATGAAAAAAGGCAGTCTAGAATTTTGCAGCGGGAGGTCATGGAAGATCTCGGATAATTCCAGTGTCCACTGGACTTAATTAAATCCCATTTCACTGATCAACCTACAATCCTGGAATCAATTTTGTAGTTTCCTCACAAGTAAATGTGACAATTTTAAGACTATGTGCTCCTAGATTTTTCCAAGACTTCATTAAAATTTCTGGATATAGAGAGACACATGAAGAAAGCATTGAAATGGAACAAATAAATCACATATAAAATAATATTAGCCATAGTTCCTGGGATTAGCTCTACCACTTATGAACTGGACAAAGATCAAACCACATCCTGACTTCATAGTTGAAGACTTCATATGTTTGACTGTAATTCCACTTGTCATATGAGCTTGGTTCTAGTAGAGACATTTCACCTAGGTCACCGGATCAGCTTATACTAGTGAAGAGCAGGTAGGGGGTTTCTTGAATTATCTATTGCAAGACTAGTAGACACTAACCTTGAGCAAGAATGGAGAAGTCTTTTAGCCTCTCTGAGTTTCTCAGAACCTACTTTTACTTACCTTTCATGACCAATAGGCTGAGCTCCATGCCCCAACCACCTGCCCGTCAAGAGCATCATTTAAAAGGCCTGCTTTCCAAAGTGCCTGCTGACACGTACACTAATCAGGCTTGACATTCCTATAGAACTTGTGAATCAGAAGGGGCCAAGAAGACAGCTCATTGGATGAGGTGCAGCATGAGTACAAGTTCAATCCCAAGAACCCGTGCTGCTGCTGCTGCTGTTTTTAAGCCACATGTGGTGACATGTTCTTGTCATCCTAACTCTTAGAAGGCAGCAACAGGAGGAGCCTGGCCCAGTAATCAGGCACCCTTGCCTACTTAATGGCTTTTAAGGCAGTAAGAGACATTGTCTTCAAAACTGGAAACTGGGATGCAACAAGGAGAAGTACCTGTAAAAACTGGACTTAGAATGGTGTCCCCAGGGTCTCTTGGGGTACCATTTAGACCCAACCATAATGTCATTAGCAGTGCATTCCTTTGATTCAGTCAATAGTTTTGAGTTCCTACTAAATGCCAGGTTGATATTTGGCATTTGTAAGTCATCAGTGAGTAAAAGAAAGATTTCTGTCTTCATGGGACTTATATTATATTCTTCTTCTTCTGAGCTTTGCCTTCTTTATGCCTGGCCATTGCCATTTTACTATGTGATCCTTCTTTTAAATGTATAATAAATTCGAAATAAGTATATTTAGGACCTAGCACAGCATAGGTGCTTACTAGTTGTTAAAATCATGAATGCATGTTAGGGATAGTATGTCATGGCTGTACATACATCACCACTCCATACCTACACCTTAGGGCTCAGTCTCTACCCTATGTGGATGATCACCATGCTTCTCTTTGCTTCAAAGCAGCTGCATTTTTTCAGTAATGCTTTCCCAAGTGGATCTCCTTCCTTTTCACAATCAAAATGTTCACTGATCACTGGATTCTTATCATACACAATATTCTGAGAACTTAGGGACTGCGTTTGGTTATTTAATGCTATTGGTGGTCACAAGGTAAGTTACCTAGGAATAAACTAGGTCAGTTCCTCCAAGGGAAAGTAATTTTCAGTTTTCCTGGGGTCCTATAGAAGAGATGGTACCCCAACAAAAGAGCATCTAGGGAAACTTTAGGCCCAGAGAAGAGAATGGCCCCCTCATTTTTCTGATCACCCTTGTAGTGTGACAATCTTCCTGATTTTGACAAGTAAGTCCAATCCTGAATCTACCCAAAACTTGCTAGTTAGATGTTGCTCTTACAAGTCGGCAAGCTGATCAGTATTATGAAGGGGTTGGTCTCTGGATGTGAACGTTTTTCACTTTTCTTTGTTAGGCTTGATTCTTCCTGCCTTTAGGCAGGGAAGAAATCATCAGGACATTTACAAAAGTGCAGCACCTTCTGAAATGTGTGATAGCACTGCTACATCTGCCCTGCTCTGGTCAAAAGTACACAGCACAGACATACGCTTGATACCTGGGTATTTTCTTCAATTAAGGCAACCAAAGGGAAGGTCTAGAATTCCAGCCAATGTTACACACATACACACACACACACACACACACACACACACAGAGACAGAGACAGAGACAGACAGAGACAGAGACAGAGAGACACATAGAGAGAGACAGGGAGAAAATGAACTGTGATAAACATGTTTCATTGAAGAGGACAGAGACCGAGAGAGGTTTACTCATTTGGCCTGGGTTTCCCTCATAGGAAGCAGTGGAGTCTAGAATTTAAACCTAGGCTATCCATCCTCTTACCCACTTTTCGATGCTGTCTCTGTGCAGTGGAATCTGTTATCAGCTCTGTTTAGGACCCACAGCTATACTTTTCCCAGTATAGACACTGAAGCCCAGACAGGACAAAGGACCTCTTTAAAGGCATAATCAGGGTTGAGACAGGTTTTGTGTCTCCCCATCTGAGGAGCATTCCATTCTGGCCAGTCATCCTGAGCTCTGTGAGAAGCTGGGCCTGGGAGTCTGCTGCCCACATAAAAACCCAGGCATGAGAGGATATCTAGAAATACTTTTGCTGTCAGCACTGGGTGACAGAGAATGCGGGAACATACCCCAGCACTGGGTTGTTCAACCATATCTTGGGGAATATAAACTTCAAGTCAGACACCCCCTCCTCCTTCCCTCAGAGCCTGGTTAGCAAATCCGCTGTTAAGAATGCCTGCTGCTACAGGGTTTAGCTGAGGATGGTGTGTTGGAGAAAGCTCCTAACAGCAGCCAAGGGAGCAGGACATTCGGTGGAGCTTATCTGTTCCTGTCACAAAAAATGTGCCAAAGCCTCAGCAGTTCCCACTGAGACAGCCATGAGATGGCTCAGCCAGATGACATGCCTCGGTTCTTCTCCAAGGAGGCCCTGAGTCAAACAGGCTTTTCCATCTCCAGATGCTTTTTAATTAAAATAAAGGCCACTCTGTAACCTGACTTTGAATGGACAAAGTTTCCTTAGTAGAGTGACTGTACAAGTTCACCCTTTTTCCACTACTTTTCACTGAGCAACTGAACGTGTGCAGCTAATAATTTATGGCTTCAGTCACATGGCAGCAAGAAGCAGGAAGGGTGAAGTGACTTATGGAAGGTCACTCTGCCAAAGAAAGCCTCTTTTGTTCCCACATTAACCTAGTCTGTGTACTACCATCGCTGAAACACGGAAAGGAGGGCAGATTCTCATCACTCACAACAATTGAGCATGATGTGGTGATCTTTTCAACCTGGGAATCCACACTCTTCCTCTTGCCCCCCGAAGGAGTCTCGTCAACTCGGAGTTTCTCTATCAGTGGCCCACTGCACTTCCTCCTCTGAGGGTAGAGACAGTGGGACGGAAAAGCCTCCTTTTATTTGTATCCTGGGCAGAGAGAGTGGAGATTTGGGGGAGGCCTATTTGGAGACAAGTGAACTTCACCAGCTTCTTTCTTGGACTTGCTTTGTCTAGAATTCCAGCACAGGAAAGGCGGAAGAGGCCAGGCGGCAGTGCAGAACTCTGCCCAGATGGGATTTCCTTACTTCTCTTTCTTGAATCTGAGCCAACTCATCCATGAACAGAGCAGAAACAATGGGCTGTCCATGGGCTAGGGACAAAGCCTGCTGATCCTAGTTCTCAGAGGTAGACTGTGTTCCTGGGTGATGACTGAGCTCCCCTGTCTCAGACAGTTCCCTCCCCACTAAGGTTCTCCACATACTAGGTAGATAGTGATGGAGGCCTACGTCATCATCAGGTTTGTCTGAAGTTCCTTGGCTAAAACGTAAGGACAATAAACATTGTTTACCCAATCCCCCTTTTCTCCCTCAAGTATTCACAAACCCCTGTCCTGTGGATCTTTTTATGGGAGCAGAGATTTTTTTTTTTTTTTTTTTTTCCAAGATCTAAAAGACTGTTGGATCAGTATTGCTAGCTGTAAAAACAAGAAGAGAAAGATGTGAGAAGCCAGTGTGGGAAGTCATGTTCTGGTTTTCCTCCAATGTGCACAAATAGTTCCTTTTATAACCTGGAAGTTCCGTAGCATTCAATGTGGACTATCCTGGGGCACATCTATGCAAAACCAATGTAGGCAGTAGAAAAGTAGGTCACTGTTTGAGAAGCCCCACTGCTTGCTCTTTCTTTCTTCCTTCCTTCCTTCCTTCTTTCTTTCTTTCTTTCTTTCTTTCTTTCTTTCTTTCTTTCTTTCCTTCTTTGTTTTTTTTTTTTCTTACAGCTCTGAATTACCCAATTCTGTGTGCCACACAAGTTTGTGGGTTATGGTAGATGCAATTGAGGTTATGGGATGAATGCTGTAAGAACCAAGTTTGGTTTTTTTCTCAAGACTTTTCTCACTTTGGCCTTCTTTTATTGGTCCTGTGAGTTTTCTTATTTGGATCTGTGAAAGACACACTAGCATCCCTCACTCTGTATTCTAACCCTCCATTACATTCATTTTTTAATATAATTTTTGCAATTATAATCACATTATTTCCCTCTTCTCTTTCTTCTCTCCATCCCCTCCCATGTGTCTCCCTCAATTCATGATCCTTTTTCTTTGTTCTATGTATATGTGTGTGTGCACATATACATATATAGATTCCATATATAGATACAACTACAATTTGTGTAGTATCACTTGCATGCACAGGATTCCCGTTGCATTCTTGAAGACCTTATGGATGGGGTTTTCTAGACTTGGCAAAAATGAAAAGTATCCCCTTAGATCTGTTTAAAAATTTTCAAGAGATTCTAAGGTATTAAGCTGAGAAATACATTTTAGAAATTGGAATATTTTATATACTTTATCCCAAAGATAGAATCCCTGGGGGAATATCCATAACACTAGGTCCCTTTGGGTTACTTTAAGGTCTTCCCATAGCCATTAAATTTGTGAAATGTCACAAAAGGTTCAGATTATGAGTGGCTCCCAAGTAGGATATTGGGCCAACATTTTGGTGTCTAAGGCAAAGGTCTTGTGTTTCCTTCCATGGGAAGTTGAAATCATACACAACAGATGTATAGCTCCAAAAAAAGCAAAGGATAGGAGCCTTTGGAGACAGCCATCTACTGATCATTTTTCCTTTCCTCTCCTGGAGAGATAGAGATTGTATGGATAGTGCTTCCATGCCCCGCATTAGATTACAGTGACATTTTCTCCTCATTAACAGGAAAGTAGAGACAGATAAAGAACATTGGATGATTGGTCCACAGGACCTAGGTCTGTTCAACTGATATTCTCTGAGCTCTCGTTCTGGAATTAAGACAATCCCCTCATAGGTATGGATCATAAGGTAGTACATGCAAACTTAACTGGATAAAGAGGTAGTGTCAGGTTTACCATCCAGCAATGTGCCTAACATTTGACATTATCAGTAAATGCCCTTTCTCTGCTAGGGAGCTTTCCTTATGTAACAGAATTTGGGAACCAGGGTGGGTTCTGCATTCTGGGCCACTGTCACTTGGGATCACTTGGTCCACTAAACTCCATTTGTGGTATTTAGTTTAGGGGCCTATGATAAAGATTCACGTGAAGGCAGTGGTGGATTTTAGCTTACTTTGTCTGTAGTTGACTTTGTTGCTTGTTTGGTTGTTTTAATTACATTTATTTCATTGGAGAGGGTGGTATTTGGGTTGTGTGCCATGGCACATGTTGTGGAGGTCAGAAAACAACTTGTGGGAGTTGGTTCTCTTCTTCCACCATATGGGTCCCAAAGATCAAACGTAGGTCATCAAGCTTGTTAGAAAATGCTTTCACCCACAAAACTATCTCATTGCCCCCCTTTGGTGTTGAGACAGAGTCTCTCTCTGTACCCAGCTAGCCTGGAACTCACCCTGTAGCCCAGGCTGGTCTCAAAACTCATTGCCATTCTCCTACCTCAGCCTCTTGAGTGCCAGGAATACAGATGTGAGCCACCAAATTCAACTATAGGGTAGAAATTTTTAGCTGGAAAAAAATGGCCACAAAAGGATTGATAATTCTCTTTCTCATTTCTATCACAAAAGTATCCTCTCTTTTTCATTCCCACCATTCCCGTTGTTTCCTTCCCTCCCTCCTCCCCACCCCCTCGTTTTAAGATGTTGCCCTGCAGAGGCTCACCTAGTATAATTCCAACAACTTCACAGTCTGAGACATTTCTCTCTCACATACCTTTTCCCTGTCAGCACTGATAGGATTTCCCCAAAGGGACACCACGAGTGGAAAAGTACACCCTTTCGGGGCTTACACGAAGACTGTGAGCCTCACTGTAGCTCTCAGATAAACCAGAGTATAGCTGAAGTAGCCTTCAAAATGGTAAGACGCCCGGGGAACAGCACGGGGCGGGGGTAGATGAAGCAGGGCAGGAGGACATTCGCTAATGAGGAACAGTACACCAGCTCCAGTCTCTGGACTTCCAAACCTGGCTTCCATCCTCATTCCCAGGAGTTGTCTATTACAGAGCACTGTACTGCAGCTTCTTCTGCACAGAAAGCAACCAGCCCCTTGCCTGTCCGCTGCTGTAATATGAATTGTTAGTTTGTTTGAAATGAAAGCATCTTCAAGGGTAGCTAGCACTCATGACTCAGGAATGAGTTTCTTGCCTTCATCATAACCATGGATTTTTAACTGAGGTTTTTACTTAGGAGGGTCATACTATCAGTGATATGAATTCACAACATGCCCCCACGGTTGGGCATGCCCGGCGGACCTAGACACTTCCGCCTAGTTATTTCCGGTTCAAAATAGCCATTTCCAGGTCAAATACGTCTCCCGAGACTAGGACTCCCTGGCTTTGCGTGGTTGCGTGTGCGCAGGTGCGCGCGTGCGCAGCCATGTGATCTTTGCGCATGCGTGGAGTAGCCACATAGGTTCCTGTACACACACGCGACCCACCCTTTAATAAGCTGGCGCCATTTTCCACCGGACTCACTCTTTACCTTGACCACGTGTGTTTCCCACAGGTCTGTTCACGTCTGTCTCTTTCTTATCTTAATAAAAAAAAAAAACAAAAAACTCTTGTTAGTGGATTTGTTGGGTTTGGGGACGTTTCCTCGCAGGGTAAGAGCGCCGCCAAATAACTAACATTCTGGTGCAGTGACGTAATGGGTGCTTCCGGGCTCCCTGTGCCTGGAAACCCGGAACTGGGGTCTCTGCTCCGCAGCGCCTCTTTAACTAACTTTTGGAGTTTAACCAACAATCAAGAGTACATGGACCTGGCTTTAAGTAAGCTGCTTTGACCAGAAGAAGTACCAACCCATCACTGAGCACAGTACTGAGTACTGGCTGAGTACTGAGTGAAGCTGCCACAAGCTGCCCCAGAGACACCATGTGACATGTAAATAGAAGGGGCACACAAGAGAAAACTCAGGATTCTCATACCTCTGCAAACCCACACCCCGTCAGCTAAGGCCTCAGGGCAACCCAGAGATCCCATGTCCTCTCCTTGTCCCCATAGTGGACATAGTAGTGTAAGTCCTGGGACTTCTCAAGATCATTAGTGACTCTTGCATTTCCAGTAAGCCAGGTTTCTACTATCCTGCTTGTATAGTTGATTTTCAGACCAAATCCCCGAACTTCACATTTCTTTCTGTTAAGTTTCACTTTGCTAAAATATTCTTGCCGTTCTAGTCTGTTTAACCACTTGGCACTTCACCAGGGTGGAAAACACTTTGCGTGTTGTCTTTTTGAACATAGAGGAGTGGATGTGGGGGGTAGAGGGGAGGCTGGGGGGTGATGAGAGGAGAGGAGGGAGAGGAAACTGTGATAGGGATGTAAAATACATAAAATTTTTAATTAATTAAGTAAAAAGAAAATACTTTGCAAAATTTGCTAAGAAGCCTATGGATAAAAGTTTTAACATTGGGCTATCACAGGCAAAAATTGGAAGTGTAGTGAAAACAGACCTCAGCCTGTCAGAGGAGTATCTTTCTGTAGGATTACATTTGTTTTTAAGAAATAAGGAGACTGACTAGTCATTATGCTTGGTGTGGAGAACTGCTTGCTAAGCATGTAGCCTTGGCAGAAAGCCCTGAAAGTGCTAGGTGTGAGCTGGGGCAGAGTTCAGGAACTACAAAATGCAGAAATGCACCGTTGATGTCCTCAGTTTAGTGATAAAGAGAGGGAGGGTGTTCACATGCCAAAGTCTCCAGACAATAGGACATTACTGGAAAAGATGCCCAAAACTGCCATTCCTGACCTGAGGTATGAGAGCTATGATGTCCTTGTCTTGTTTACATGGCAGGGCTGAGGACTAAGCTGTGACTTAGTTCCATTGGAAAACAAAAGACCAGTCAACAGAAAACTGCTCCATTGAGGCCAGTTCACAGAGGGCAGGGGATTTTTGGTGCTCTGCTCAGGACCTGGAGTTCATTGACATTGAACTCAGCTAAGCAAGCTGGAGAATCTTGCTGAGGTCAACAGCCCTGACCTCCTCTCTCTCTACCCTTGTGCCCAGCCAAGCCCACCTTCTTAAGGTTTGGTTCTCCAAATCTGAGTGGAAGACTGGCTGCCTGACTGCTAATCATTCTTGGAAGTGGCATGCTATGAAGTCTGCAAACATTTTCTGCAAACATTAGCCCAGAAGAGTTGAGCTGTTGACTTCTGGGAGCCAGGAGGCTGGAGGTGGGAGGGGGTTCAGGAGGCATTCTTCAAGCATGAGGCAGCTGCTTCCCTTTGCCTGCTGGATCTCTCTGACTGTGAAGGTCAGCGGGGATCCATTGTATCAGGGACAGTCCCCAAGTAAAATGGACCACCCAGGGGAGTTGAGCCTTGCAGAGCCATTTCTCAGGTGACTACTGGGGTTGTCTGAATGCTCCCAAGGTAACAAGAGCTGAGGCTTGTTGTTAAAAAGAACGAAAAATCAAAAAAGGCCTTCCATCTGCCACCCGGCCAAACTTTGCTTGCACACATGTTTTCCAGAACCCGACAAGAATGTGTGTCTCGAGGTGGGGGTGGGGTGGGGAGACCAGAGTGACAGTTACATTAGCCATATGCAGGACCATCTCCAGCACCTCAGCATTTCCTGGACTTGGGTACCGCCTCCTGTGAACCCAAGCCAAGGTTCTATCATGATCCATGGCATACCCCAAGTCTAAGAACAGGCTAGCCTGACTCAGAGGAGAGAAATGGAGACTTCAGGGAGAGTAGCTGGGCTGCTAAGGCCCCTTTTGTAGCCCAAATCCACTCACAATTCTGGGCCTTGTCTTCTGCTTCCTGGCATCTCCAGCTCCAACCCCACTAGATCCCACCCACCCCCCCTTTTCCTGTGTCAAGCAGTTTCCTCTCTGCCACAGTAGATGCTGCTCCTCTGTCCATGCTCATTCTTTATATATCTCCACCCTGATCCCTACTCCAACTTCAAGACTCCACTCTAGTGCTACCTAGCTCAGAAAGGATCTGGGCTTTCTCCACTGTGAGCCACAAGAGAGCTGTGTTTTCTCAAGCCATAGCGTTTCAGACTCTTGAGAGCCATAGCTCCTGCTTGTGTCTAGCTGTCCGATGCATATGGTAGGCATTCGCATCCTTGGTGTGTATCATTGCTTGGGCTGACCAACTCCGTAGTGTTCTTGGTAACTTAATTTCATCAATGACAGAACAGAGAAACTGGGAGGTAAAACACCTCACCCAATATCACACAGCTAGGGAGCACTAAGGCCTGGATTAAAACCTAAGCTGGAAACTGGACTCATGGCAGGCAGATGAGTCAAACCATGCCTAAATCATCATAGCAAGCACTTTGAAATTGCTAGGTGTACATAGTGGAACCCCTTGAGACCACTAAAATCATGAAAGAGGAGCCCAAAAGACAAGAAGGACCAAGGAAACAGCCTCTAAAAGCACTCTCCTGACTACTCTGTGGATAGGTGCTCCTGATGAGATCCCTGGGGCTCATCTCCTCCCCCGCCCTCCTCCTGCCTAGGGAGCACCAATGGCCTACATCTTACTTTGGGACGCCACCCTGAATCACTGGCACCCAGTGCAAACCAGGCTACTCATTTGGTTTTGGTTCTCTGCTCACTGGGGAAAGTGGGAGGGGTGGGAAGGGGCTCCTCTTTGTTTGGAGAGCTTGCACTTAGCCCATACCAGGGAAATTGAGGAAAACCAAAAGGTATTTAAAAAAAAAAAAAAAACTTGCCTCATCTCATAAATTTCTGTCTTCAGCTTTGACGTTCCCTGTATGGGATTCTGGTAGGAAAGTAAATTAAGCCGAGTGGCAGTGGTGCACACCTTTAATCCCAGCACTCAGGAGGCAGAGGCAGGTAGGTGGATCTCTGTGAGTTTGAGGCCAGCCTGGTCTACAGAGTGAGTCCCAGGACAGCCAGGGCTACACAGAGGAACTCTGTCTCCAAAAAGAAAGAAAAGAAAAAGAAAAAGAAAAAGAAAAAATATTTGAAAATTTGAGTTGGCCAATAGGACTAAATCTAAACCTGTCACCTCTCCTCCCCATGGCCTTTTTGATGAGGGGTGGGATAGGAGAGAGAGAGAGAGAGAGAGAGAGAGAGAGAGAGAGAGAGAGAACGGACTAGAACATGATACCTGGAATCCAGAACACTGAATTGAGCCTGGACATCCTCTTCCAGAGAAGCTTCTGCTTGTGGGTACCAGAGAGAACTTGCCAGGCTGGTGTCTCAGCCCCATTGCTGGGTTACTCACCTGGAAAATAGGAATAGAAAGAACACTTGCCTCTCAGGGCTGAACCACTTATTGAAAACTGCTCCTAGCACTGCTATCATAACTCTTAATTAGTAATTAGTACACCAGCTAGCTCATAGCTCATAGTAACTCTTACCTTTTTTCTTATCAGTCTAATTGTCTGTAAGAGAGGGGGTAGGGCATGGTCCTGAGGGTCCCTTCCAGCTCTCATTTCCCACAACAATATCCTTGCTGCTTAGATGCAGTTTAAACTTTGTTACAGTATCACAAAGTTGACGAACCAACTGCTAAGGGTTACCTAGTTTGGTCTGTATTGTGAAACCATTATAAAAGTGGTTTTACCAACTCACTGTTTCATCAGCAGAACGGGAGAGCCCCATCTTCTGTATATCCTTGCAGGTATTGCCAGCCAGCTTGTTTTACCCATTCGGAGATACGCATTCTTGACCATCGCTTTCTCTGTGTTGCCATAGACATGATAACACACAAGTATCCTTGAGATTGTTCTATCAGCCGCACGTAGATCTTTAAGAAGAAAAACACTCCCAGCACAGCGTCTGCAGTAGGCACTAAAATTGAGAGTGAAAAATATCCAGGGCACACATTTCCAAATTGGCTTTCTAACACTGGCTTCTCCAGGAAAAAAGCTATGGTGTGCTAGAGAGCTTTTAGAAAAACCAGACTTGGGAGCAAAAGACAAAAAGCGGTTCTAACCTTAATCCCTGTTTGAGCCATTTTTTTAATGGGCATAGGAATGAGAATTGAATAAAAGCGGCCACCCACCCAGGGAAGAAGCTTCAGTGGAAGCCAAGGGTGTGAGTGCCACGTGGTTAGTGACCCACAGCACTTTTCATAGCAGCTTTATGGGCATATGATTCACCTACCATAGAATATTCACAAAGTTGTGCAACCATCATCACTGATTCCAGAATACTGTCATCGCTCCACAAAGAATCCCCATGCCCATTAATCAGTCACTCCCGGTCTCTCCTCCCTCAAGCTCCTGGCAAGCACTAATTCTCTTTCTGCTTTTTTTAAAAATGGATTTGCCTATGTGGACATTTCATATAAATGAAATCATAAAGTAAACAGGCTTTGTGATTGTGTGCTTTCACTTAATATTGTGTTCATTAGGGTTTTTCCATGTTGTGGTATGTATTAGTACTTCATTCCTATTTATGGCTGAATACTATTTCATCATCTAACTATCCCATTTTGCCTATTGATGAGCATTTGAGTGCTTTCTGTTGGGAGCTATTATGAATAATGTTGCTATGAATATCCATGCATAAGTTTTTGTGTGGTTGTGATTTCAAATCTCCCTGGAATTGCTGGGCCATAAGATAACTCCATATTTAACTTTTTGGGGATACTGCCAAACTCTGTGTCTAACAGTTGCATGATGTGACAGCCCCACTGACAATCTAGGAGAGTGTCTCTTTTTTTAAATTTGTTTTTATTTTTTTTTATTTGTTATCTGTCCACTTGCTTTTTTTTTTTAAATAATTTAACTTTATGTGCATCAGTGTGAGGGTGTCGGGTCCCCTGGAACTGGAGTTACAGACAGTTATGAGCTGCCATGTGGATGCTGGGAATTGAACCAGGGTCCTCTGGAAGAGCAGCCAGTGCTCTTAACCACTGAGTCATCTCTCCAGCCTCATTTTGCTTTTTATTATAGGCATCCTAATGAGTGGGAAGCACCCTAATGATGCTTTCACGTGCATCAGTCTAATGACTGTTGAGTGTCTTGTATGTACTTAATAGGAATTTGAATATCCGCTCGAATTCTCCCTCTGATCCTTGTTAGCTGGGTTATTTTGTCTTTTTTATGTTAGGATAGAGTTGCTGGTGCTCTGTATATGCTCTAGAAACAAGTCTCTTACCAGATGCACGATTGGAAATGTTTTCTTCCTGTTCTGTGGGTGGTCTCCCCACTTTCTTTGCTGTGAGCTCTGAAGTACAAAAGTTCTTAAAGTTGCTGAGATTCCATTTACTCATTTTTTAGAAAATCGGTTGCCTGTGCTTTGGGGTCAAAGTTGAGAGACCACTGTGTACTGCAAGGTTAGGAAGATTCCTACCAGGCTACTTCTAAGCTCTGTAGCTTTAGCTCTTGGATTTAGACCTTTGATGGAGTTTGAGTTAGTTTTTGTGTGTGATGTAAGGGGAAAGTCCAACTTCATTCTTTTGTGTGTGGCTATCTAGATATTGATAATAACCCTATTTGTTTAAAAGGCCATTCTTTCTTTCCACTGAATGATCTTGATCCCCCCATGAAAGTAAATAGATCATAAATGTGATGGCTTATTTCTGGCCCACAGTATTGCTAATTGACAGAAAAGAGCAGTCAAATATGGAGTGCTCACTATTCACCTCAATACCTTTGCCCAACTCACCTGAGGGATAGGAGGCCTCCTATCCCTCCATCTGGATTGTAGGGAAAAGGACACTGCCCGGGGCCATGGTCATCACGGAAATTATATCCTGTGACTCAGGGAGGAAACAAACCATGGAGAAATGTGTGTGTGTTTCTAGAGGCAGTCTCCCTTCTCTGGAAACTTCCAGTTCATTGTAGACCTCACTCTCCTTTCTGAGCACATTGTCCTGAGCTTAAACTATCTTCCTGCCTTCTCTATCAGCTGGGTACCACATTACATGTTACGCACTCTGTGCTTAAGGTAGAACTAGAGCCCAAGGTTTCAGAAAGCCAGTTTCACAGACTCCTGTTTCTCCCAGATGTTCTTGCTTCTACCTTCTTTGCCATTCACACAGTGTAATGCCTCATGTGCTGTTTGTCCCCATCCCCACCCAGAGGTTCACATATGGAGGGAGAATGGGGTCCTCAGTTTGACAGAGTTTGGAGGTAGAGGGCCTAGTGGGAAGTCCTCAATGGGCATTTGCTCAAAAGGGTTTTTGGAAGTCTAAGGCTCTGGGACTTCCTGCTTATCATTCTGCATTTATTTGCCCCAGTCATCCTGGCTTCGAAGTCTGACTCTGCATTACAGACCCCAACATGGACCACTTGCACCTTGGTCCAGCTGTGAGGAGTATGGCTAGCTGACGGTCTCCAGCTGTTAGTTCTCTCCTAGGTCTGCCTTAGCTCCTAAGCCAAGGTCATGCTGTTCTTGGGATGACTTCTAGCCAGTGACTGATCAGGGTAGTGATACGGGACCCATTTTCACCATCTGGAAGGCTCCTGCAAAAGGCAGCCTGTGCTCTGAAGCTGTAGGTCATAGGTTTTCACAGTTTTCCGTTGTGAACTGGGCTACTCTTGCTCATTCTGCTGCTTCCCGTTTTCTTTCTCAACCATACTAATCCTTTTGGACTCCCAACTGTCACAGTGTCTGTGTCCAAAGCATTTGAACCCCTTCCTTCCCTGGTCCTGCCCCACCCTCTTTCCTCCTCTGTGAAAGGAGAGTAAGGACATAGAGATTCCAGGAAGACTGAAACCAAGTAAAATACCTAACACATAGTAGGCATTTTATTAAAGAAAGCTACTACTCCCATGGAACCTATGGTTTCCATGGAGACATCTTAACCTTTACCAGAATTAGGGGCATTTCGAATAGGCCAAACCTGAAAACAGTCTCAATGACCAGCAACGGAAAAATAGAGAAATCCTAGTATGTCTATAATCAGCAATAAAATGTAATTAACTTTTTTCCTTTTTTTTTTTTTCTGAGACAAGGTTTCTCTGTGTAGTTTTGGTGCCTGTCCAGGATCTCACTTTGTAGCCCAGGCTGGCCTCGAACTCACAGAGATCCTCCTGGCTCTGCCTCCCTAGTGCTGGGATTAAAGGCGGGCACTACCACTGTGCGGCTTAACTTTTGTTGTACACAACAATTTAAGTAATTGAGTAAATCTTAGTATTATTAGATCAGGCTAAAGAGGACAGAGAGAGAGAGAGATTATTTGGTTCCATCTCTGTGAATTTTAATTATTGGCCAAACTAATTGTGATGGTAGAGGTCAGTGACTTGGGGATTACCTTTAATGGGGTATTTAGTTAGCTATGTGGAATTGTAACACATACTTGCTATGATCGATCAATTTTGGCCCAGAGTTACAGAGGTTTTAGTCCAAGATCTGTTGGCCCTGTTGCTTAAGGGCCTTGTAGCCACAGCCATTGCAGGGAGTGCTTGGTGGAGAGGCAGCTCAGCTCAGCCTATATGCAACAGGAAGAGGAAAGGGCTGGGGCCCACAATTCCCAGGACGGTCACGAGGGTCATGTACTCCTTCAATAAGACCTCGTACCAGACCTCACTTCTTAAATGTCCCACCACCTTTTAGTAGTAGCAAGCTGAGGAACAAACCTTTGACAGCCTTCAGGTAACATTTCCGATTTATGCTACATTGGGGAACAGGCTGGCGGCATGAAGGAACCTTCTGGGAAGCTGGAAATAGCCTCCGTCTTGATCTTGGTTGCAGTCATACAGATACACACACAATCACGAAGCACACACTAACATTAGCAGGCTTTATGCATTTAACTATCAATTATGCCTCCATTTTCATAGAAAGAGAAGTTTCTTATTGGTGACATAGCTACCTATTAAGTGTTTCTTTCTGAATTTAGAAAATGCAGTGAGATTGAAGGAAAAAAACACATCCTTATGACTTCACCCCCCAAAGACAACCCCCAGGATCACTGTAGGTAGAAATTGATTGTATCAGGTGTTCATTGCAGTGACACAATGCTGACCAACCATCCCCAGTGGGTAACCTCTGAGTCACCAGTCTCTGCCATCAGCTATTTGGTCACTTGTTGAATTTCAGAGAAATGAAGTCATTCTCCCTCTTTCCCTCACCCTGTCCCTGTCTCTGATCTCTCTGTCTGTGTGTCTCTGTCTGTGTGTGTGTGCCTCTCTGTGTAACTGTGAGTATACGTGTATGCATGTTTGTAGATGCTATATCTCTTTGTGTGTATGTGTGTGCATGTGCATGTATGTCTTTGTGTTTATGTGTGCAATCATTGGTATGTGTCACTCTGTGTGTGAGTGTGTTCTCCTTCCCCCAATCAAATGAGGTACTGCAATATTCAGTCCACTTTATAATTTTATTTATTCTTATTTTGGGAAGAGGTGTGTTTGCCTGTGTGTACATCCGTGCACCATGTGGGTGTCTGATGCCTGAGGAGGTTGGAAGAGAACATTGGATCTTGGAACTGAAGTTATAGATAGTTGTGAGCCTGTGGGTCCTGGCAGCTGAACCTATATCCTCCACAAGAGCAGCCAGTGTTCTTAACCGCTTTGCCATCTCTCCAGCCCTGCCTCTTCTCACTCTGGCTCTCTCTGGTTCCACTTTGGCACATAAAGTAAGGAAGTCTCACTATGAAGCCTACCTTCTTAGAAATAAGTAGGCTTCTGGTCTTTCTCGTTCCTTCTTTCAGCTAGAAACTAAAGATAAACAGTGCTCAAATTTCAGCATACTAATCACATACCTACCTCACACTATGAATTTCTGGTTCCGCATCCCTTTCTATAGAAGATCAGGGACCCAGAGTCATCTTCTTTATAGGAGTTTGAGTGCAAACTCAGAGGGGAGGTGTCTGCATTAATAAAGCTGATGCCTCCCAAGCACGAGGACCTCAGTTTAGAGTCCCAGAACTCACATCAAAAACTGGCTGTTTGCTGGGTGATGGCAGTGTATACTTTTCATCCCAGCACTTAGGAGGCAGAGAAAGGTGGATCTCTGAGTTCGAGGCTATCCTAGTCTACAGAGCAAGTTCCAGGACAGCTAGCCAGGGCTACACAGAGAAACCCTATCTTGGAAAAAGAAAAAAAAGCCGGGTAAAGTGATAGTGAGATGGAAGACAGAGACAGGCAAATCCCAAGAAGTTCTCTGCCAAGGTGGCCTGGTCTAGTGAAGTTCCGGGCTAACAAGAGCCCTATCTCCACCAAAAATGGATAGAAGATACCTGAGGATCTGCACAAAGTTGGCATCTGACCTCCTCATGCACAGTGCTTACCTGCACCCACGCATTAATCCACATCCATACAGACATGTTCACACACACCCCCAGAGAGACAGAGATGGAGATGACAGAGAGAAAGGAGCACCTAGATGAAAATGTTCTGACCTTACTCAAGACTGAAAGTTAAAATCAGCCAGGCTTTTAGCTGTGTTTTGTGTGACTTGTGAGAGAAAGGAATTTTGTAGTTTCCTTAGAAGAGCAGAAAATGTCAGGGCAGCCCTGTAGAGAGATCCTCTGACTGTGCTTGAAGCCAGGCAGCTGGATCACGGAGCTTTTCTTCCTATGGATGTGGCTCTCTGAGGAAAGCTTCACCTTAACAGCCATGAGCCCTTCACCTGGGAAGGGGCTAGGCATGCAATCTCAGGCCCTACCCTGGACCAAGTGAATGTGTAATTGTGGGTGGGCCCCCATCGTCCGTTAACAGACTCTTAGGTGAGTCTGATGCACTATCACATTTTAGAGTTGTTATACCAGAGTTTTCTAATTCTACTACCAGTGAAAGCAAGGATGCCCTGGCATGCTCTCAGCTCATGCATAAAACCAGCAAACATCCCGTGTCCTTCATATGACTTTAGAAACATGTGCCAGGTCCATAGAACTTCAAAGTTTCATGTTCTTTCTGCCTGAACCCAACTAATGCATTCCTTTTTCCTCTGTTAGCCGAACAAAGATAAAATACAGCCCAGTGTTCCGTCACCAAAAAGATTTATTAATTTGTACTAATGACTGCTCTGAGAAAAACATAAAAACCAATGTCCTCACTGAATGTGCCTTCTCAGAGGGTAAAATGTGGATGTTATCTGTAAAATCAACAAATTTGTCACCAAAGTGAAATGTTATCTTTTCCTGAGGACTTTCCCAGGCAACTTGAGACCTCAAAGACTAGACAGCCTCTCCCTCCCCATGGTGAGAGCTTACTACCATAACTCACGCGATGAGGACAGCTCAGATGTGTGTTTGTTTTCAGGTTAGGAGGTCTGCTCAGAACCAGCTGAAAAAAAGGACACCATGAAGCTGTCTAAAGACTCCAAGAATCCACATAGACCTCTGGCTTTCCTTCAGGTGTGGCCAGTATACATATTGGCAGATGCCCAACAGCATGATCTCTACAAAAGAGTATGCAAATATGGACATGTACATACATATTAAAATGTGCAGCACATTATTCACAAATAATGACATATGCCATAATGTTACATGGTTCATATTGGCTAGTTAACTCTCATGGACGCCATTGGCTGAGTTTTGCCTAAGACTAGCTTGAGGTGGTAGTTAAGAGACACATGTGGTTCTGACATGAGTATTGTTTGGCATATTAGTTTTCTTTAATAAATAAGACAAATGTGAAGCAACAGAGTGCATACCTAAATTTCTCTGCTTCACATCAATGACATAAATGACTTCATTATTGAATCAGATAACAGTTTCTGAAGACTGTAGGAATGCTTCCTCAATTGTTTTGGCATGGTCTACAGTGGAACACCCACAGAGACAACACAGTTCAAAACTTAACCTGTGCTGACATTTTCTCCATCATTTTCTTCAGCCTAGACCAAGGCTTATCAAACATTTTCTGTAACGAGGCATATATCATTGGATGTGATGATGCATGCCTTTAATCCCAGCACTCAAGTGGTAGAGGCAGGCTGATCTCTATGAAATCAAGACCAAACTGGTCTACATAGCAAGACTCTGTCTCAAAAAAAAAAAAAAAAAGGAGTCATATATGAAATATCTTGGGTTTCACAGCCACATAACTCATTTCTTTGTAGCCCTTAAAAATGTTACAAGTGTTCTTTGCTTGTGGGACATCAAAACAAGGTTATGGGTGGAAGGTCTCCGAACCCTAGTCAAGCCTCAGTGAGACAATAGATAGAGCTCCTATTTGGACCATTTGTCAGTTTCCAGCATGTCACTTACTCCTATCCTAGCTGACTTCAAGCTAACCACCCACTTGCTGTGAGTGTACTTGGGAAGAGATGCACAGTCACTGAGCATTTGAAGTATTTCCACTGTACAGGTTACAAAAGCATAGGACATGAAATTGTAAGTTGTATCATTTGATCCATAAGAATGGCCCGATTTTACAGTTCATTGTTTTTAGCACACAAAGCACTGGGTTTCTTGTGGCATTTTTACACGTGCTTTGTTCTTGTTGACCCTCTTCTTCCCCCATCCTGCTGGCCTCCTTCCTCTCCAGTATAACCAGCTCCTAAAATGAATAATTGGTGCTTGTGAGTTGGTATTAACACACTGCTTGATCACACCAAATTTCAATCTTTTTTTTAAAGGAAGGGAATAAAAAGAGAATCTTCATTTAATTTGGTCCATTCTTTCCTGTAACAGAAAGATTTACAACAGGGTTGCTTTGAAGCTGGGAGTTTCCCTGGCTCTTCTAAAATAGGAAATGATTTTAGATGTTATTTTTACATATTTTCAAAAAGAGCTCTGTCTCCATTCTCAACAGCTTCCTGACCACCTTTTGCTTCCAAATAATGAGAACTATTTAAAGGAAAAAGGAACTACTGTAGTGTGGTTTGAAGAAAAGCACATAGTTTGCTCTTCCAGGGGTAGTTACACAATAGTTCTGCTCATAAACTGGGAAGAGTTAAAATAGCTTTCCAAGGTCCCTCCCAGGCCTGTGATTTTCCTATCATCTGCTCAGGTAATACCACTCATGCACCCATTCATTCATTCATTCATTCAGCTCTTTGAGCATGTCCCATCTGCCAGCCAGTCTCCTGAACACCAGGGACACATTAGAACACAGATGAAACACAGTGGGATAAATAAGTACAGAGATCATTATGTTCTAATAGGGGACTGCATGGCAGCAGAGTCTGAACCGTTTGGGGGTTCAGGATATATATTCAACCTCAAACTTGAACAGTCAGGACAAGGGCCAGCTAAAGAGGAGACAGAGGACGAAAGGCCTTCTTCCATGGTGAAAGGAACCGCCTTCATACGTTCACATAAAGGGAACCGCCTTCATACGTTCACATAGAGCACAGGTAGGGCTGGAGAAACAACTGAGCTCCTCAGCACCAAGTGACTTCAGCTCTAGGAGATCAAACACGGCTTAGAAGGTCTCGCTCTATCTTTCATGCAGCTTAACTTCTCTTTCATTTCCTCCCATTTCTATTCCTCTGTCTGTATTCTGGATAACGGCCTCACATCTAGCCTCGTTCATTCATCTCTCATCAGCTGGGCCTAGTTTATTTTTTTTTTCAGGTTGGACCTAATGAATTTTTTTTTTGTCGGAGCTGAGGACCGAACCCAGGGCCTTGCACTTGCTAGGCAAGCGCTCTGCCACTGAGCTAAATCCCCAGCCCCCCTAGTTTATTTTTTAATCCCACCATCAGTTGGTGTTTTCTCATCCCACCACTCACATATTGATTCTTTTTAAAGTTTACATATCATTTAAAAACACACAATAATTGCCTTATACCACTTACTCCTGTTGTAAATCTCTTTGAACATTTATATAATGCTATATTATTTTATGATATTATATTTTATATTATATGTGCTGAGGGTTGAACCTGAGGCCTCACATGTGCTAAGCACATGCACAGCCACGGAGTTGCACACCTAGCCCAACCATACTTATTTTAAAGTTCAGATTTCTGTATTAACTGGCACTTCTGTGGTGTGCAGTCTTCCATACATTTCTTCAGTCTTATGCTGTCTTATTTTCTTGTAGACACAGCAAGCTTTAGCTATGAGTTCATTTTCAAGGTGCTAGGTATAAAAACAGATTCTCGCTGTAATACCTAGGTTTGAATTCTGTCTGGTACCTTGGGTAAATGACTGGATGTCATTTTCTTCTGTTCCACTGTCTATAAACTAAGGCTATTCTAGAATGTGCTAATAGAAGAAAAGCACTTAGGGACTGGGGAAATAGATTAGTTGGCAAAACAAAAAACAACAAAACAAAGCAACAACAACAACAAAATAAGTGTGGTAGTATGTGTGTGTGTGTTTAATCCCAGTGCTGGAGAGGCAGAAGCAGGCAGATCCTGAGGCTCACAGCCCTGCCAAACCAGCCCACTTAGCCAGTTCCATGTCAATGAGAGGTGCTACCTCCAACAAAGAAGTAGATAGTGTCTAAAGGGCAACACTCTATATCCACTTATGCATGTATCTGCACACATGAGAACATGTACATACACAGGTGCATACACACACACACACACACACACACACACACACACACACAAAGGAAAATACTTAGGACAGTGCCTAGCACATCACTGGGCACTTGGGTAGTGTTATGGGGTGGGGCAAGAACCGTTTTACCTTGTAGGTCTACATACCTTGGGTTACGTGACACCCCACTCACAGTATGAAGTGGCTGCCACAATACAAATAGTGTCCTCCTAATCCCCATGTACTAGCCAACCCTTTCCACTGCTTCTGCCTTTCTAGAGGAGCTCAGATAACGCTTGCACCCAAACCCAACCTGGACCTTAGGTCCCTCCCTCTGCATGCTGTACAGCTGCAGCTCCTCCCGTGGCTGCTGTGGCTTTGAGCTCCCCCTTGATTTCTGACACCACAGTGTGTTGGTTTCTGTTGTGTTCAAGACAAGGTCTTATTTGTATGTTGCCCAGGTTGGTTCAAACTCCCAGTCTCAAGCAATCCTCTTACTTCAGACTTCCCATTGCTGGGATGCACTAGTTTGGGGTTACGTGTGAGTGTGCCTGGTACAGTGCCTGATACATTGGAGATAGATTTACTGAATTAAGAAATGAAACAGTCCGTGAAGATAGCAAGCATTATTAGTAGCTAGCTCGTTCCATGGTTTCTCTAATAATGGCCACCCTATGATACGACTCCCTCACCTTCTTTTGTTCCCATGAACGAGTGCTTTCCAGGTGTTCTGGCATCTAACAAAGCCAAGTAAGTAGGGTTCAGCATTTGGGAGAGGCTAGCATTTGGGAGACTGAGGCAGAAGTATTGCAGGTTCCAGGCCAGCTTAGGCTGCACAGTAAGAAGACTTTATCTCAAAAAAATTAAAATAGTCAGAATGACTGAGTGAGTCCCCCTCAGGGTGAGTAGTATGTGTGGATGTCTTTTTCCTCTCTAAATTATATACGAAAATGAGAAAGCCTGATGAGGCCACAGGTCCTTCTGATGTTCAGACTGTTGTTTTCAAAGGACTGGAATAAATTGTCAGGCAGGATGCAATCTGGTAAAGTATGTGTAGAGCTGGATTGCTACAAAGCCACACTTACACACCAGGCCATCTGCACTGTTTGTGTAACTAGGGCCTCTCCTGCGCAGGTGGGTGCCCTGCCCGCCTGCTCACACCGGCTTCAGCGGCTGAGATACATTTTTCCAATCCCGGGGCAAATACAGATGCAGCAAGCTCCTTCTTCCCTTTGGGAATTGGGCAGGCAGGCGGCTCTGTGTCTGTTGCCACATTCTCTTGGGGTTTTACGAGTGTGCACATGGCTTGTGTGAAGGCTTCGCTTAGGTCACCTTATGCCTTGGCAGACGTGGTGGTGGATGACGATTCAGGAAGACCCTGGTGTTTCCCAGATGGGGCCAGATCTGGCCATGCAATTATTGCCCTCCAGCTGGGAAATGTGACATGGGGGTGATGAAGTGGCTGCTGAGAAGCAGGCAGTTTTGACTCTGACTTTGGTCTGTTCTTTATTGAAATCCAAAGATTGAACACACACACACACACACACACACACACACACACACACACACACACAGCCATCATCATAAGCACACAGTGAGCCACTACCCAACTGATTGGGTGCTACTTCAGAATCTACATGCATATCTCCCATCTTTCCCCCTGCTTACTTACTCTTTTATATATTCTTGCTTCTTTCCTTCTTTTTTATTCTTTTCCTCCCTCTGGGGATGCTATGGGAGTTCTCATTAACTCAGATAGATGGTCAATCAGAGAAACAACCAGAGCCTAAGTCCATTTCTGGCATGAGCAGCATGGCCTCATTCTCCTGTGTCTACAGCAAAGCGTGTCTCTGGGGTCTGAGAGGGGATAGATTCATGCAAACATTCTTCTTTCTAAAGAGGACAACTAAAGTACATTTCTTCTAAATCCCAGCAACTCTGACAGTAGTGTTGTCCTTCCTCCCATGGACTCTTGTCCCCTGTTATTCCAGAGGCAGGACAGAAGACATCTGGGTGATGCACTTAGACAGACTACAGCTTCAACAGTCAATAGCTGGGTGAGCCTAGGCAAGCAACTTGCCCTTTCTGAGGCAGTTTCTTCACTTGTTAAGTTGGAATCATAGAGAATACACATTCAAATCACTAATGTACATAATAGGTAGTCTAAAATAGGACCAATTCCTATGATTGTTGGGGTAATAGTCTCAGCATAGTCGAAGATAATGAGAACATCATCTCTCATCTCTCCAATAAGAAAGAGCAGGGATTCTGAAGACCAGTTTCTCACAGTCAAATGATAGCTCTCAGGCCTGTGTGTTCAGCAAAGCACTAGCTCTGGGAACCCTAGGTGAGACAACACTACATGGCCTCTGCCCTCAAGGAGCCTGGCTTTTCCAACAGCAGATAAGATGGGAATGTAAATGTCAGAGCAATAAAACTACTCTTTGCTAAGTCATCTCTGGAGGCCACAGAGGCCTGGAAATGCAGAAAGGGGTGGGGGCTGCCGTGCTTGGGAAGTCTTCCTGGAGGTGTCAGGGCTGTGGCTGAGACTGCAAAACTGAGGCTTAGGCTCCGCTTGAATGTCCTTTAGCAGATGCCAGGGTAAAAACAAGGCGTGTATACAATAGGGTAGTAGTGAGCCATTAAGGAAGATGAAATAGCCTTGGTAGAAAAATGTATGGAACTGGAGACGATTGTTTATGCAAAATAAGCAAGGTTCAGAAAGACATGCTCTCAATCATATCCAGAAGCTAGCAAAGAAAACTTAAAAAACAGAAGGGGATGATTTGGAAAGAGGAGACAGGTCAGAGGAGTCAGGAGAGGGATAAGAGAGGAGAATGGGGAGCAGTGAAATGCTACCAGAGTTTTTAGGTTCGGAGCCTGCTCCCTACCCCATCCCAACCCTAATAAGCCAATTAAAGAAACAAATGATAGCAAAAAGGAAGAAAAGAAGTCCAGTGCTTTCCTTCCTACCCCAGAGTATATCTTCGAGGTTCTGAAGTGAGGTCTAGGTTTAAATAGAGGGCCGGGGCACACATGGCTAAGCAGCCCTAGCCAACATGTGTCCATAGTGATCCACCATTGTCCCTCGTGCATAGTGGACAGACGAGGTATTTAGAAATGTGTAAAATCGGTTTCTAAGCAATAAGCTTCTGCTCTGGGTGACAGACACCACA
Source organism: Onychomys torridus (assembly GCF_903995425.1). Taxonomy (NCBI): domain Eukaryota; kingdom Metazoa; phylum Chordata; class Mammalia; order Rodentia; family Cricetidae; genus Onychomys; species Onychomys torridus. The sequence continues at coordinate 33,232,975 of NC_050466.1, read as the reverse complement.
CTCTCAACCTTTTTCATCTCCCAGCTTCCTGAAAAATTCCAGTTTCACAGGTTCCTTCATTTCAAAAATCTGAAAGCCAACTAGAGTATTTTCATTCCCGATTGTCCATTTATGAATATGATCAAAGTATGTTGTTCTGTATGTACATGAAAATGTCACAATGAAACTCTTTATTGTGTGCAATTATCATGTGCTAAAAAGGCTGAAGAAAGAAAAGTTAGGATTTGGAGTGACCTTTAGAAGAAGTGGGGGCCTTGGAGGTATATGCTGACCAAAAACCAAGAAAGAGGCACCATGGATATTTCCATTTTACAGAGAAGAAAGTAGAAGTCAGGCTAAACACAAGGATTTCTCCAAGGCACTCAGCAAATACTTGGCTATGTTGGAATATAAGTAGACATCTGTCTCGAGCTAAGCCACTGTTTCCTTTGTGCTCATAACAGATATTCAGGGCAAGGTTTAGGTAAAGAAGGAGTCAGAATACTTTAGAGGTGAGGCATTGAAGGTCTGACCCATGGTGGGGTATAGAGGACCAGAGAAGTTGTAAAATACTAAGGTAGGTCAAAGGATAAGATGAAGAACTTGGGAACTACAGAATATGAAGGATGAAGGATAAGGAGGCTGATTTGAAGAGCTGGTCCAGGAACCAGAAAGGTGGGGGATGTTGGAAGATGAGCTCATTTGATAGTTGCTGTTTCTATAAGACAGGATCTGGTTTCTTTTCTTACTGCTAGCAATTATTTTTTTGCAGTTCTGTGAATGGAACCTAGGGCCTTGTTCATGCGAGGCAACCCATTCTGCTACTCAGCCATGGAGCTTTACTCTTTTATTAAAGTATACCATGAGTAAACAGATCCACCCAGCAATTAAAGTGAACTCTAAGACAGTCACACTAATCTCCTTAAAAAGTCAGTGCTCTCACTCTCTCTTTCTTTCTCTTACACACACACACACACACACACACACACACACACACACACACACACAGAGAGAGAGAGAGAGAGAGAGAGAGAGAGAGAGAGAGAGAGAGAGAGAATGCACACCATTGCTGCTGAAAGGGCAGCAAAGAGACATAAGTAAGTGCAAGGCACAAACCTTGATTTTAGAATCTGAATTTTTAAAAACTTCCAAAAGGTATTCAGAGGATACTGGGACAATTTGAATATGGATTGGAAAGGAGATGCTATTGGGAGACTGTTGTTTATTTTCGTAGGTAGGAGAATGGTTCATGGCTGGAGTTGGGGGAGACATTCATTGAGAGACTCAGTTTGGAAAATTGAAATGTGGCTCATTGCACATGTACCTTGCAAGTAGGTCAACAAAGGAAAACATGCACGCACATGTATGGAAATCAATAGAAATAGAACTATGCATGTAACGTGTTGGTAAATTGGTTGTGAAATCTTTTGTGCCCTTTTCAACCTCTTCAACATTTTAAAATTAAAAATTGGGGGAAAACAACGTATGACTACTGTACAAAATGTAAACTGTACAAAAAGGCATGGAAGGAGTCCCCCCCACCCCCCAAACACCTCGTACTTTCCCCTACACGGCTATTCTTCCTAGTTCTTGAAATTGCATCTGTATTTATAAGTCCATATATGTACTTGTGAGTGTTTTTGCAACTCTGTGGGTTCATTCTTTGAATGTTTTGCTAACCTGTAACAGGCTCTCTTGTATTTATGCAGTTCTGAGAGTAGTCAGTTAACTAAAGACAGTTGAAATAGAAGGGTTGCCATGATCAACTAGACATCCAAGCCCATCTAACACGTTATGGGTATCAACTGATGTGCAGAAGAAAGAGAGAATCCTCCTGAAAGCTAGCCCCCCAGAGGTCTGCGAAGTGAGCTTGTCCTGTGATGTTGGAAGCTCAGTGTTTTCTCACTTCACAATCCTTTGTAGAGAATGTTCCATCCAAATAAATGTGGATCTGCCTCATTCAGTACAGATTTCAGGATACATGGCTTTTTGAATCACTATGGTTTTAATCATATCATGCATTGGGTGTTTGTGGGACATCTGGGTAGAAAGAAATTGCTCGGGCTTCCTGAACTTGCCTAATAATAAGAATCACTTGAATCTTTCTCTAACTAGTTCCCAAGTTTATGACCATGCTGCCATAAGCAGCTGCAGAAATGGCTGGAGCTCCGGTGTCTCTGAGGAGAGAGGTGGAAGTCTCACCAATGATGAAGGCCTGAGTACACACACTCAGAAAAGGCAAGCTGCCAGGAAAAGTCTGAAGCTCAAGGCCAGAACCCACAGACTCTCATGAGAGTTCCCACTCCCTGCCCCTCGTGACCAATGATGATTGCCTCCTGTTGCAGTCCTGGGTGGGGGTGTCCGATGTCCAAACCGTATGTAGCTTTGAATATGAAAACCCTCCCTAACTGCCAGCACCTGGACGAATTGAACCAGCAAACTCAGAAGTCAGCTGCCTCTCTCCCTGCAAATGGGAGGGATTGACTAAGAAATGGGACTCGGGAAACGAGATCTAGGTTTGAGCTATGAACACTTGGGGGGGGGGGAACCTGAAGCAATGGTATAATTAACATTAGCAACAAAAAAGGATTGGATTCCCTATTTATTTATTTATTTGCAGCTAAATGCAGCACAGCTTGCAAATCTTGGGAGGCAGCCATCCTATTATCATTCCTGATATGGACTTGAATTTCTCAGAAATGGCTTTTTAAAATATCTGTAGAATTGAACGCCCACTGGAAACACTCCTGTTAGCCTTGGTTACAGAGTTACTAGAACAATCCTGAGTGAGGTAAGAGCCAGAGCTCTGTGAAACCTTGAGTGCTCACAGACCCATAAAGCTACACATTGACCTCAAGTTGCCAGTACTGCATCTAAATTAAGCTCTGACTACATTTAGTGATGTTTGAGACTCAAGTAACCAGAAGAGCCCATCGGCTTGTCTCTCAGTATGAAGCTGAAAAGTCCTGTCCCGTGTCGTGCCCCCCCCCCCCCCCCCCCCCCCCCCCGCCACCGCCGACCCCACCCATTTTCTCCAAATCAAAATGTTAAAGAGGTACACATGGGCTCATTAGTTTTTTTCTTGGCTTTTTGAGACAGGATCTTGGTATGTACTGCAAGCTGGCCTCAAATTTATGGCAATTCTTCCTCCTTGGTCTTTCTAGTGCAGACTGCAAGCAGGGTCTCACCAATCTTTTACACATCAAGTAAAAAGCTAAGTGGGGGAGGGCAGAGAGTGCTATGCCTGGGATTCAATATAAACTGGAGGATAGAGAGAGGGCAGGGAGCAAAGAAAGGAAACTCAAAAAGTTCTGCAAGTCTGGTCCTTCAGTCGTTAGTGGAAGCTTGAGCTGAGAGCAGGCCCAGGGAGAGGCAAAGGCAGCCAGTGCATAAGGGGCCTAGTGCGGGACTCCTCACAAGCACAGACAAACTGTGATGGCTCTTGGTGGGAGGGGCTGCACCAACTGCCAACTCCCCAGGGAACTTCACGGAGGGCCACATCACTTGCTTGTGCTTTTGACTTGCAGTGGTCAGCTTGCCTAGAGCCATTTCCGCATGTGCCCTAATTCAGTGGCCTAGACTGCTAGACTACAACTCTGGAGAGCAACTGGTCCTCCTATCTCAGAGTGCAGACCTCAAGACTCTAGTGTTACAGTTTATTGCAGCTCTGCCAAGCTCGTAAAAAGATAACCATCTTAACTTTTATTTGCTTTTATTTTTAATTGTTTTCTACTTGTAACAGCCCTCCTTTAAAAGAAAAACATGTACTATGTGCAAATTTGCTAGAGCAAATCTGTTAGCTAGAGCTAGAGCTTTGAATGAATCCTTGAATTGATTGATTAATTGATTGATTGATTAATTAATTGATTGATTAATTAATATAACTCTAGGAAACCTAGTGCTATCATCAACATCATTTTAAAGAGGTGGAAACCCATACGCCAGTCATGGTGTCCCATCTCTGAAATCCTAGCACTAAGCACCTAGAGGCAGGGGATCCTCAGGGTAATCCTCAGCTACCCAGTGAATTGTTTGAGGCCAGCAAGAATGAAATAAATGTCAAACCGAGACTCAGAAGGCTAAGGAACTCGGGCTGCTCACTGATTTCATGGCAGAACTGCTGGAAGCCAGCAGGCCTACTAGAATACTTAAACTCACTTCTGGCTCTCTCCTTATGTATTCAATTCTGCTGATGGCAGATCTGTTTGCAGAAGATGTTGCCTGAGAGCTGGGCGGTGGTGGCACATGCCTTTAATCCCAGCACTCAGGAGGCAGAGCCAGGAGGATCTCTGTGAGTTTGAGGCCAGCCTAGTCTATAGAGCGAGTTCCCGGACAGCCAGGGATACAGAGAAACCCTGTCTTGAAAATAACAACAAAAAAAGTTTGGCTGGGATACGTAGGTCTACCCTGGAGGCAGCTGTACCACTCACCTGGGAGTAGTAGCAATTTCACTAGAGGTGACCATAGACCACAAAAGCCTTTCAAAAGAATCCAGTCAGATTACTGGCCGCATTTCCTGAGAATGGGTGAGGATGTTAAAAACTCTCTATAAAACTTGAGCCACGTGACCTGTCCATTTAAATCATTTTGGTAGAACTTTTCACTTAACCCAGCTACTATGGCCTAAGTGGCTTTCAGAGTCTATTTGAACTAGCTAGATGATTGCATATGGGTCACTGTAACCCAGAAAGGCTTCATTAACATTAGGATATTAGCTTCTCTCCTGCAGTGCTATAAATTGTAGATATGTGAAATTACATTATAAGGACATTTAAGCATAAAAGAGGCAGTAGGCATAGCACAGTCCTTTCTGGAGGGACACACACACACACACACACACACACACACACACACACACACACCAGTAGAAATTGAAAATTGACAAAAGAATATTTAGTTATCGGTGAGTATCTCTTTCTTTGTAAAGGCTGAAGACGAAGAGGCCTGTTTATCTTGAACATTTCTTTGGGTTTGGGAGGAGTGATATCTGCCACCCCAGAGGCTTTGGGCAAGATTTGACTATTATTTAAGTGGTTGGGGAGGACCATGTGAGGGGTGACTAGCAGGCTGGGGAGCTAAGAAGGACAGAAGAAGAAAGTAGATCCAAAGTAAAGGGGACAGGTGGGTAGAAAAATGAAGGGATCAGGCACAGCAGAAAAGAGATGTGAAAGATGTTTGGAATGGGAGCTACAATGGGTAGAGTGTGTCAATGTCAATCAGCTTTCCATCCCAGTATAGTTATTTCTGTTTATCAGCCATCATTGGGGCATTAGAAAACTCATGTCAATAATTTACTCAATAGTGGTCATTTGTCTCTTTAAGTATCAATATTTTGGGACATCAGTTTGGGGTAGACAGCTTTTTTAAATGATTTGACATACCACTGCTTGTTGAAAATAAATGTCCTGACTATTTTTCCTAGAAATAGTGATGAAATAGACAAAGGGCTTTCTGTGAGGCAATTGGTTTCTCTCTTTCACTAGGTATGTGTTGGCTAAAGGTCCTTCATGTTCCATGTGTTGTCATAGGCCATGGATGCAGCCATAGACACAGCAAACCAGGTGTCTTCTTACAAGCTTGTTGTACTATAACTTAGCCCATTTTGAAGTGGTCATGGGATGAACATTCTTGGTTCCTGAACTATGTTGAGATGTGATGCAATGGGTCTTGACTATAAACTGGGCGGTTAGGTCTTCTAGTAAAATGGTTCAAGTTACCAGCTGTCACTCCATGTTGCTCTCATCTGCCTATGGTGGGGTCCTGCAGGGACCTTTCTCTCCCATAGAGTGCTATGATGACGGTTGATCACTCGAAAGCCTTTTCCCTTCTCTGACTTCCAAGCAGCTGTCTCCCCATGGTGGCAATTGCTGGATGGATAGCTTCTAAGAGAAGTGAGGACTCACAGAGTTGGCTGGAGATGGTGAATGTTTAACACTGGCTCTCCCAATAGTAGGGAAATGGAGCTCTGATTTATAGCATTCTGTGGATTTCTGTGGTATAAATACTCCCACCAGGGCCAATTTCAATTTCCCAACCTGACGTCATTGGATGAGGAATTGGGCAAAGATGCACAACAGCACACCATTGTATAGTATTTCCACTGAGCAGATACAATAGATGTAAACAACCTCAAAAGTATTGATAATAGTGAAGTGTGGTCAAATAATTAGGAAGTGATGAGTTTTGAGAATTCACTAGCTTTGTCTTTAATATAACTTAATATAATTTAATTTTTAATAATTGCTGTCTTTAACAAACTGGCTCACAAAACACATGTGAACTGGTTCCCATAATCTGGCTGCGTGTGGTATTCCCTCACTTTTCTCTTAGCCTGAACAGTAAAAAGCAAGGTTGTGTAGAGAGGGTCCATTCCTCTGTTTTAACCAGAGCAGTACCACTTTATATACACTTTATGCATTATAGGGTTCTATGTTTGAACAAAGAGTTGCAGTATGTTTTTCAATTATTTTTCAAAAGTCATGACATAAATGGTCTTTGTAGCTCCTTCCACCTAGAATATCTTGTCAGAGCTTCTTAAACTTTTTCCGCTTATGACCCTATCTCCCCCAAGAAAATTTTACATGACCCAGGGTTTATAGGTACTCATCTTAGTTTATTTTCTGGTTGCTGTGACAAAATACCCCAACAGAAGCAACTTAAGTGGGAAAGGGTTTGTGTTAGCTCTCAGTTCCAGGTTACAATCCATGATGGCAGAGAGGTCAAGGCATCAGGAACTTGAAGCAACTGTCCACATTATATCCATGCTAGTGTTCAGTTTGCCTTCCCCACTCTTATACAGCCTAGTATGTCCTGTCCAGGGAATTGTGCCACCCACAGTGGGCAGGTCTTCCCACTTCAATCAACAAAATCAAGAAAATTCTCCATACCTGTGTTCAAAGGCCCATCTTCCAGGTAGTTGTACTTTCTGTCAAGTTGAAAATTTAACACTGTCACAGAATACAAATTAAGTACTTCCTGATAATAAATCACAAAGACACTTACTTTTTAAATAATTGCTTGGTGCAGATACAATTTTACCACTTAATAAAAATAAAAGCAAATTTGCATGTTACTGAGATGGTTATGCTTATTTATTTGAACATGAAGACTAAAATGTTGGCTATTTAGTACTGCAGGATATATAGAACATCTTCAATAGTTAAGACACTGCTACAGATGACACACAAGAGGCTTGAATATGAGCCAAGGTGTTTCAAGGAACATTTGTTGACATTGCATGACTGTGTAAAGCACACATGTTGTGTGTTCAAAACCAAGGCTATAGTTATGCAGCGCAATACAACACAGGCGAGCACTTTCAGAAATAGCCTACAATTCATTATGTCTTAGATTTTAAATTAATCTTTTGGTTGTTGTTCATGTAAAAAATAAATTGCCAGATATTTCATGTCTTCTGCATTCAGCTTCATGACTCCATATGGCATAGTTTCAGAAGCTATGTCTTAAATCAGCCATATCTTATCACCCTCTCATTTCTCCTTAATTCCTTTGTCCCCCCCCCCCCCTTTAGTCACTCAGGAGTCTTAATCCAACTAATTTCTAAAACCTAGAGTTTGGAGAAGGGAAGGGTGGGACTCCACTTGATACCTCAAAACTGTAACACCAGAAGTCACGCCCGACTCTACTTCAAACCATACTTGAAAAAAATCTCTGAATTTTGGCAGATTGCTAAATTACATTCAAAGAGACACCCAAAAATGCATCTATTTCTTTCTCTACACAACACATTTGTTTTTCTTGAGTAAAAATGAAAAGCTGTTCCTAGCAGATGTTTGGTTACTCTTCCCCTGAATGCAAGCTTTTCAGCCATGGAACTGGTGGGAGGCCACAAGGGTTGTGGATATGACACAATCCTCTTCTGAAGGCAAAGTCACCCTCTTTAGCTTGCCAGAGAAATTATTTTTCCAGGAAAACTAAACAGTAAGCACATACTTGGATGTTCCTTTCGAGCAAGAGAGGAGCCCTTTCTATCCCATTAAGGCCAGGCAAGAGCCCAAATGATTTGCTTCACTGCCTATCATAACGGGGAGTATGGGACAGAACCAGCAGGGAGCTAGTCTCATCTCTCCCTGCAGGGTGGACCGGCAGAGCGGCAGAGTGAAGTTCAGAGGCAAAGGCTCCCCCTGAAGTCTGCAGTCAGGGAAGCTGAGGCGGAGGCCACCCAGGACTCCTCTCAACACACACAGATTCTCTTCTCTCTCTCCCTGCCCTCCCGCTCCTACTCTGGCTCTTCCCCTCCTTCTCTCCCTCTCTCCTCAGTTCAAAGCAGCAACTCACCAGGAAAGTAATCTGGAACCAAGAGTGAAGCGGTAGAACACAGTACATGGGAGCTGGTGGCCTAGGAGACCACAGAATAGATACAATGATGACTGTGCTGGCCAGTCCCCAAGGCTGCTGAGTACAATGTGTCTAAATGCAGATGAACTAGCCAGTGCCCCAGAGAATGCAAGGGACGGATGAGGAGGCTGATCTTTTCTGCCTACCTGCCTACCTTGCAGGCCTAGGCATGCTTTCTGTAACTTTGTTCCTTGGGTTCTATGCACACTCCAGACACCAACAGCAATGTCTTCTTGTCCCTATTTTGCTGAGGGTTATGGCTCACTATCTGAAGGATTCAACTGTAAGGAGGTATGTGTGCATGCCCAACACATAAAACAGACCCAAAGCCAAGCTCTGTCTAGTCTAGGCCAATTTAGGCAATAAATCTTTCTCAACTCTCTGGTTCGAATACCTTTGGCTACCTCTGCAAGTCCAGTCTATTCTTGGTCCAAAGCTCTTTGGCCAAGATTCCTGCACACTAGGCACTCTTTCCTCTTCTCCATCCAGCCTGAGCTCACTCTCCTCTGGTTCCTCTCAAAATCTTCCTCTTCAGAATTGGGATCCTTTGAAGAAAAACTCTTATCCCCTGCCCCACCAAAAAAGCCCTCTTTTCTGACTCTTAACTTTCTTTGAACCTAGACTCCTGAATTCTCTCAAATATTCTAGCACTTGAAATCTGGGGTCTTTAGATGCTCCACCAGAAGGCCGTTTCTATCTGTTTAGCAGCATCCAGTGGCAGGTCCCCATGGAAGACAGCAAGTCCTAGAAGTGTGTTCCCCATATCACTTACTTTTTTGGCATAGAGGATTGTTGAAATCTAAAGCTGAGCCACCAACAAAATAGGGTTTCTTTAATGAACTAAAAGAAGGGAAAGCTAGCTTATCTTTTTCAAGCCCCTCAGAGTATCATGGATTAGTTTGGGTAAACATAGCTTTAGAAAAAAAATGAGAAGTCAAGAATAAAGTGAGAAATAGTGTCTGAAGTCTCATGACAAAATGAATTGTCCCAGGAATTGCTGGGAAGCAAGGCGAACAGCCACTACAAAATGGTGACTCCAAGACTCACTCTCTCTCTCTCTCTCTCTCTCTCTCTCTCTCTCTCTCTCTCTCTCTCTCTCTCTCTCTCTCACACACACACACACACACACACACACAAAAAAAAAAAAAAAAAAAAAAAAATCTTTCACTTGGCCAAGGCCTTCACACTGCCAGTGAGCTCCTGTTGTTCCTCTCAGACCTAAAAAAACCAATCTGTTTCTCATTGCTACTTTCCAAAGTGTGCTCCTATCCATTATATCACTCGATTCTCACCATGACCCTATGAGGTAGGTAGGATAACTATTAGCTTTCCCTTGGCTCATTTCTGGAAGATTCCCAGGAGTCCAATTTTGTACAATTGTAAGTTGACAGATTTGGCTCCATTTGTACATGCTAACAAAACCAGACCTGATCCAATCCTTATGTAAAGGGAAGATTCGTCATGCAACATTGACCTAAGCTAGGCATAGAAAAGCCTGATCATAAGGGAGTGATTGGGGAGGGGAGGCATCTTGGAAAATTTGCTAATTCTACTCCTCCTTTCTATTCTTAGAGTGAAAACCCAGGCTTTGGAATGGGGAGGCTTATATTAATCTACTCACCCACCCCTCCCTCCCACACACACAACATGTGAATGTGTGGTTCATGCACATGTGTGTGTTTTGGTGCATGCAAAGACCAGAGGAGAACATCAGACATCCCTCTCTATGGCTCTCTCACTTCTTCTCTAGAGATAGGATACTCAAGACAAACAGCCATATGTTTAGCATCATTTCATCTACTTCAGCGATTAACAAAGTTCCCCTTTATGGACCTGGTACTGGTGGGAAGGGCTGGGGACAGAGAAACCTGAGGTGTCACCTCAACCTCTAGATGGTTACAGTTTTCCTAGGAGCTCAGGCCACTCCTTTCTCACCTTCTCAATTGTCATAATTACAGGTATCATCATGCCCAGCCCTTCATATAGGCTTCTGGAAACAAAGAGTTGATCAGTTTTCTCAAATCTATTGAATTCAATTTACAAAAATGACCATATAATTTTGCTTTTTAATATGCAATGAATTGTATTGACACATTCTCTAAGAAGAATCAGGCTTAAATTTCTGGGATTTACTTACCTAAAATCCTATTTGATGTTTTCTTCTTTCAAAAGTAGAAGGCTGGTGCATTGCTAGTATACTTAGAAGTTTTGTACTGTTGCCTTTCTGTCCATCCTACTATTTCAGATAGGGGTAATAATAACCTTGGGAAGGCAAGGAGAAGATTCTCAGCATTTCCAATGCTCTAAGGCAGAGTTGGGTGAGGGATCATATGCTCCCTAAATGCATTATACAGTTTACCATTAAGTCTGTGTGTGTATGCATATGAAGGGAAAGAAGATGTGTATCTTCCATTCTATTTCAGTTTCCTCTCCAATTTTGTCCATTCCTATGGTGTTCACCTAGATTCTAAATGTATTAGCATACATATTAATATAAAATATGTTACTTATAATTTATGCCCTTACACACCTACTAAGAATATTTAACAATCTTCCTCACTTTTTCTACATTCTGTCTCCCTCTCCTTTTCACTATTTTGTTTTGTTTTTTTTCCACCCCTTAGTGAGTTGTTCTTTAAACAAACTTACTTACTTTCACTTATGTTCATGGTCTTCCCAAAGACCAGCTTTTGCTTACATTGATCAGCTTTCCATTTGGGACTGTGTATTTTATAAATCTTTGCGTTCATGTGCCTCAGCAAAGCTTACTCCTCCAAAGCCCATCTGTGTGGAGTAGCCTCTCCCCGGTCCCTTGCTCACCCAGCCTCCTCCTACTCATTCTTCAGTGTATGCATCATGTCTTTCAGGAAGCCTTCACTGACCCTCCAGAATGATTTAAGTGCTCATCCTCTGGCCTCCCCCAGCAACTTCTAGCTCTTATCATCCTGTGTTATAATTAGTGATCTGTTTGTCTCTCCCTTCCCTATCAGACTATGAATTCCTTGAGAGCAGGGACCATGCCCGGTACATAATTATATCTCTAAGTACCTAACACAGAATTTGACATACAAAGTAGGAATTCTCGTGGAAATGTGGTTGAAGAAAGTGGCCCAGCCATGAGCTAGAAGGCAAATGCAATGAAGGATTTCCTATCACGGTCTGCTTTTCTGTCTGAGGTTTGCTTTGGGGAGGGTTTTGTTTTGTTTTATTTTACCACAGTCTCACTCTATAGCCCAGGCTGGTCTTCAGCCTTTTACTGAATTCATGGTAATACTCTTACCACAGCCTCATAAGTGCTGGGATGGTAAGCATGAGTTGCCTCACTGGGTGACTTTCTTTTGTTGATTTTTGGAAAATAAATCCCTTTCAAGGTATCATCCCAATGGCCATCCCTTGGTGAGATTCTCTGCCCTATTCCTTCTTCACCCCCTGCACTCTGGTAGAGATCTGGTGAGTTCAGCTCCAAAGGATGCACGGCCAAGAGTAAGCCCTAATGGCCGGCAGCAACTGCAGGGACAGCCTACAGGCTGCCTCGTGGCTTTGCTGTTCCCCAAGCATTACTCCTGCGTTGGGGCCTTCTCTGAAGTGACAGTGGAAGGGTTTCATGCCTTCTGCTTCTCTTGTTTCCAGTCTCATCTGGAACACCCTCCACTCTCTATTTGTCTTTCTCCAGCTCCCTTCTCTAATTCACTATCGACCTTGTAGACTTTTATAACTTGTACCCAGAAGTGTTTTGAAAATGTGAACTGAAATAGTAGTTTGTGAAATTGGCAACACCCGTGCATGGCTGCCCTAGGTTTTCTTCTGGAAACTTCTGTGGTTAGCAGTCAGATCCAAAGAAAGCAGAATGCAGGCTGAACAGAAAGAGAGGCATAGAAAAATCACAGAATACCATCGACATTAGGGCTGGCTCCTGCCCACTTCTCAGTCTTCACCTCCACCCTAAGCTAGACTGTCTCAGGACAGAGATCAAACTTTTGACTGAGAGCTCTCTTGTTCACTGTGAATTTACTTCCTAAGAAAGATAGTCTCACTTTGTCACACCATCTGGGTTTCTTCTTCAAGGAAGGACTTATAAAACTAAAAACAAAACAAAACAAATAAACAAAAACCTTCTAAGAGCAAAATCATTCTGAAGGGAAATCAGAGGGAGCAGGCTTCAAAGTACCTTGTGCCACCTGCTTAAGACAGAACTAAGAGAAGAGGTGTGACCCATGAAGGGCCATGTGTTCCCAGGGGATGCTGAAGAAGCATAATGGGCTTATGCTAGGCTGCCTCCAATATTCAGGCCATCTTTTATGTGTCAGATTTCATTCACCCATCCGTTCTTCTATTGCACAAACATTTGCCAAACACTTCTGATGTTCTAGAAAACACAGTGCAGGGGATTCATCACTCTAGAGATAGAAATTCCCACCAGACCCCTCAGATTCTTGCTTTATAGACATATTGCAACTTCTTAACATCTATAAACTTTGATGGGCAAGAATGGGCCAAGTCATAGTGATAATGGTGTGTCCATAAATGGAGCTATGGGATCAGTTAAGTACTGCTAAAGAGAGCAGAATACAGAGGAAATAGCCCTGTGGCACGGAGGTGAGACAGCTGGGGGAAGCCTGAAAAATGCTGTCTTTGCATTGCACCCCGCTGCCTGGAAAACCTGGAGACTATGGTTTGGAACAATGTTCCCCTCTACTGCTGTGGCTACACACCGTGTGTGGATAGCAAATGCTTTCTTCCACCCATAGTGCAGTTCACAGGGGCTCCGTGTGAGCACCAGGTCACCTGCAATTGAGGGGAGGCAATCTAGTTGGAGCTAAGGAGGGTGTACTTCTTGCTGTCTATGCTACAGTTAATCCATTGCCATCTGTCTTTCTTTTGCTGACTCACTGCTTTCATTTGGGTTGGCAGTTCTTTTGCTTTTGGCTGCAGTCTTTAACTGTTTACAGAGGGCTGAGATGGATGGAGAATTAGGGGCTTTGCATTCATTCCCTCAATGAAATCCTACCCAGGTACTGTGGGCCTCTTGTTGAGGGGCTGAGGCCAAGGCCCTTGGATTTTGATGGATGGTGGAGATTAAGTATAGGGTAACACATCATTTAGTCTGATTGCAAGGCCAGATTTCTCCCAAGTGCTGCCAAATGAGCTGGGAGGTCATGTGAATTGTCTGCCCAAGCACAAGGGAGCACCATGGCTTTTAATTAGAACAAGGATGAATGATACGTGAGGCTTTGGTTTGTCAGAGAACTTGGAGTGCCTAAATCCTATAGTTCATTCAAGGAAGCCATACAGGCAGACCATTTTATCTCCGTGCTCCACCATGCCTCTCCAAAATGTACTTTCCTACACTTGGCATCTCCTTGGCATTTGGTTTCTGTTGTGCACCGTCCTTGGCTTTGACTGCCCTTCTGGAGCTGCCCCTCAGCAACTCTGGAGAGATCTGTTCTTTATTTCAGTGAGTGATAGGCTCATCCAGGTGAAAACTTCGGTAGCCTTCACAGAGCTGAATGTGATGGCTGTTCGAGCTGGCACACTTGTATGGGGGAAAGCCATTGCTATTACTAATGACACTGTTATGTCACCACAAATAGTTACCTCCTGAGCCAAACCAGTCCCTGGGTTTCCTCTACATAAGGCTCTGGGTTCCTTTTCTCCCTTTTGTCTTCCTATCCCAATTCCCAAGCAGGAATGATCAACACAAAGGCTGGGTAGGTATGGGTATGCCCAGAGACCCTCAACTCCCTGCACCCCAGAAATGACATAATGCTGACAGAAGATGGTCTTGAAAAGGTTAAAGTAGATATGAGCCCACGTTCATCTTAGCGTAAGTCAAACCCCTTGGTATCTTAGCACAGTCATTTTATCAGACAACCTAGAAGCGTGCCCCTTGAGTTTCTGCAGTTGTTAAAGGCAAATGGTGCCCCCCCTCCTGTCCTCTTTCCCCGGGATCTAGAAGTCATAAAACAAAAGGGAGCTTATAAACATTTGTTCTTCGAAAACTTACCATTATATAGGCAAGCTACCCCATGGAGGTGGCTTTTAAAGTCACCAATCCCAGAAAGTGTTTTCTATCAGTGTGGAGGAATAAAAAATGGCCTCCATACATTGGAGCCCTCTTTTATCACTAGCAAATCAATCTGAAATTCTGAAATGATTAAATATATAGTGACCATAGAACTCACCAGATCCACTCCTAGCTATATACCCAAGAGAACTGAAAACAAATGTCCATGAATGCCTGTGGTCAAGATGGAAAGAACTCAAATGGCCCCCATCTGATGAGTGGATAAGCAAAGATGCTACACTCATATAATGGATTGTTATTCACACCCCCAAAATGAAATGCCAATATAGCCTATAACCATAATAAATCTTAAAAACATTATTCTAGGTGAAAATTCTCATCACCAGATACACCATATGCTTCTGTTTTATGAAATGGAAGAAAAGGCCAATCCTTAGAAAGAGAAAGTAGATTAGTGGTTGCCTAGGACTAGGCAGCCTGGGAAATTCAGGGCTGGGACAATAATAACTAAATGGGGCAAGTTCTTCTATGAGGCTGAGAATATTCTAGAAATGATTGTGGTGATGGTTGCACAATTCAGAATATACAAAAACCCACCGAATTGCATACTTTAGATGGATATTGCATAGTGTATAACATATATTTCAATAAAGCTGTAAAAAATTGACCTCCAATACCAGCTACCTAAGGTAGGGTCTCATTGCTCAGTAAGAACATGGACAGTCCCTTCTAGACAGTTCTCAGGCTGGAGAAATGATAAGCACAATCTTGTACAAATGCCTCATAAGTAAAGGCCAGTGGGAGGAAGCTTTCTCGATACCTACAAACCTTTGGGACTTTTCTTAATGGCTTTTTGTAGTTAGAGTTTTTCTGCCTGGCCCAGTCAGGACAAATCTCTCTCCCCTGCCAGGCCCATAGATGCTCAGACCCAACCAAGTAAACACATAGAGACTTATACTGTTTACAAACTGTATGGCCATGGCAGGCTTTTTGTTATCTACTTCTTTTATCTTAAATTAACCCATTTCTATTAATCTATACCTTGCCACATGGCTTGTGGCTTACCGGTGTCTTTACATGTTGTCATGGCGGTCGCTGGCAGTTGTTTCTCCCCCAGCCTTCCACTTCCCAGAATTCTCTTTTCTCTTGTCCCGTCTATACTTTCTGCCTGGCTACTGGCCAATCAGAACTTTATTTATACAGAATGATATCCATAACAGCTTTTTAATTTTCTTTGAGACAGAGTCTTACTAAAAGCCTAAGCTGGCTTCAAACATGTGATCCTCCTGCCTCTGTCTCCCTAGTGCTGGGATTACAAGCTCTGCCCAGCTTGCCTAGCCTTTGTGGAAACACCAAACCCTAATGTTTTAGGCTGTCCCACTCAGATCCCCTGGAAGATGTTCAGTAAGAGGAAGTAACTTGCCTGTGTCACAGAATTTGTCAGTGGCAGAACAAAAACAAACAAACAAAACCCCCAACATCTGGTGCTCCGAAGACTTACTCCTTGAAGGTTCTCCTGTCTAACTTCTCCTATTTTCCTAGCCTCTCCAACACAGTCCCTTTAACATTTCTGCTGCAACTCGGAAGGAGCCAAGTCTGAGAATCCAAGCACAAAAGCAGGGGAATTTACCATTCTGCAACTACAGTACAATTTTCCTAAATAGTGGGTCAGGAAATCAGCATTATAAGTCTCCCAACACCAGGATGTGGACAGAGTACAGGATTTGACTCCTGGTACAACTAAATTTGTGGAATAGTCACATGCTTTTCTTTATACTGTATTTGGTGGAATTAGAAGAGAAAAATAATATTCATCTTAGGAAAACCTTGGTAACTGCAGATTTGCTGGCAGCCTTATTTCCTCTTGCTTTCTTGGAAGAAACCAAACGAAAAAGCAGCTGTACAAATTAGCCCTGACCAGCAGGCCCAAGACCAAAACAAAACAAAGCTAAGAAAAAAAAATAAAGCCCCAAACAAATCAGGCTAAATATTTAAATCAGAAAGGAAAATACATCCCACTTTCTGCCAACTGGAGCTCTTGAAACACAAACCTCCACTTGATTATCGGCAATGTTCTCTTTCCAGGTCAAGAGCAAGTTGGGGAAAAGATTCTGAAACCCCTTCATCTGCATTTCCAGATTTCCCCAGCAATCCTGTCTTATGGCAGGGCAATCATTTTTCATGCTCCTTGGAGTCAGATCAGTCCCATAGTAAAAGATGTGCTTCCTAGGTCATCAGTCAACAGACATTGTGTTCTAGGCACTGTGTGGGTGTGGAGGAAGATAGGACATGGAGGAGACGTGATGCCTCCCTGCTAGAAGCAGGTAAGAGGAAGGACAAGAGGACAAGTGTATGTTGACTAATGGTGAGGGGCCTAGTCTTTCAGGAATAGAGTTTTTAAAGGGAGTGGGGTGGGCATCTGGCTGAAAAAGGTTAGAGACAAATTGTGGAGGCAATGTAGCATGTTAAAGAGGGAGTGGCAGGTGAAAACCATGCTGGGGAAGTCTTCTCCTCACCGTTCTGCCAACATTGGGTGATATGTTGTCCTCTCGACTCCACGAATCCCTTGGCCTGTGTATAGTCGTTTCCACATTTTCCTATAATTTGCTGCTGTCTTGCATTCCTTCGAACTGAGTTCCTGTTGGAAAGTGCGTCTGTCTGGTTGTTTGCACATATCTCTTATAACTGAACAAAGGGTTCAGCATGTGGCTGATGTTCAGGAGATGTTCGATGATGGGCCAGAATAGAGTAGGAAAATGGAACTTTAGATAGCTGGGAAGAGCTCCCTGCAGAAGTCAGGCGGAGGAAAGCAGAGGGATGATTCCCTGGTGCAGGTATAAGGAACTGCAAGAACAGAGGACTGGGATGCAGATAAAAAGATGAGTGCTCGCTTAATACTGCTGACCTGACAATATAAAGCAAAATGTCTGTGGGACTGAAGCAGGTTCCCCATGATGCAGTGCAGTGGGTCCTACACACCACCACAGCGTTAACCAACCCTGCTTCCACTTTGCAGACCAATTGGTCATGGGCTCAGCTGTCTGAGGGGACTCTAGTCCTTCTGTCCTCTTCATGTCTAGAGGTGAAGGGAATGGAATAGACCACTGTTGACGGCCTTTGCCCAGCTGTCTCTTGCTGGCTATGCTGAGTCCCCAGAGATCTAGAGCTCACCAGGAAAATTCAGCTCAGGAGGGATGCTCTGCCACAGCCCCCTTAATCCTATCCTCCCTACCCAGCTCCCACCACCTGGAGGTGTCACACAAAGATACTCCAAACAAAGGAAAGCAGCAGCCCAGAAACAGGAGACTCCTTTTTCTCCTCCATGCTTGTTCCCTTCCACCTTCAGTCTTCCTGCTGCCCGCAGAGTGGGGTGGGGTGGCGAGTGGGGGGTGAGAGAAAACCATGGAACTTTTCAAAATCTCATTTTCCAACAGCTAAATCAGATTCATTCTGTGTCTCCTGCACAGACTGCATTCGTCTGGGTAATGTAAACACTGTGAGGCCACAGCTGTCTACCAGCTGCAATGTTGAAGCCCATTTCAGGGGGCATGAAAAAACCTGTCTGTAACCATCACAGATGAGAAGTGTTAGCTAATGAATGGGCCCTGCTGAGACCAGAGCCCAGCTGAGTTATTTCAGTCTTGGGCCTTAGCAGAGATTTTTATTGGGTAACACATTTCAAATGCTCCAGTCACTCTTTAGACCCCAGACTGGAGCCCATTGCTCAATCTCCCCCACTCTACCTCCCTAAAAAAAACCTTAATTTACTCCCGGGACATTCCTGGTGGCAGCTCAAGAATCTTGGTGTTTGGAGTGCTGGGTGATTGGTTAAGGAGGGTACAGTGGGGTCTCCTTAGATCCCCTGCAGCTCTTTCCAGAAGCAAGGCTGTGTGTGGCTTCTAGTTGGGCTGCTCAGCATGAAGCAACCTAAGAGCTGGGAGCTGGACATCAGTGTTTTGACTAGACCTAAACTGAGAGGGTTTTTTTTTCCCATTTTTAAAAAGTGTGTGTGTGATATGATGTGCATGTGTGTGCAGTGTGCATATATGGTGTTTGTGAGTGTATGTACATACTGGAGTATGGGTGACACATGCCACAGAATACATGTGGATGACAGAGGACAACCTCCGCTGTCGGTCTTCACATTGCACCTAAGACAAGGTCTTCTGTTGGTTGTTGTTGTTGGCCACTGTGCATGCCAGGCTAGCTGGTCCAAAAGCATCTGTGGATTCTTCCATGTCTCTCTCCCATTTCACCAGAGGAGCACTAAGATTGGAGGCATGTGTTCCTAAGCTTTGTGTTTCTGTGGATTCTGGGATTGGAATTCCGGTCCTGAAGTTTGTTTGACAAGTCCTTGCCCAGCTAAGCCATCTTTCTTCTGCTTAAGCTGATAGTTCTTGCTGGCCCCTTGCTCATTCTACTCTTCTCCCTCTTCCTCATCCTCTGTAGGTTCAGGTCAAAGAGAAGGATAGCAAAGCCAAATACCAGGTAGGATGAGATAAGAGCTACAGCCCAGCCATTTTGCTGGATATCTGCCTGGTATATGACCAAAACCTCTCAGACTGCCCTAGAGTTCAAGTGGGTGACCAATTATCAAGCCTGTAGATGAGAGGAACCCAGAAGAGAATTAAGGGCTTAATACAAGCCAATGTTTTTGTGGTAATAAAATACAAATTACATAAAATTTGCTACTTTAACAATTTTCAAGTGCACGGTTTACTGCTCTTCAGTACATGAAGTACATTATTGTATCAGCATAACCTCTGCCTAGTTCTGGGACATTTTCATCACCCCAGAGAAGACTCCCATATGCTTTAAACATTCATTCCTCACCCCTTCTCCCAACAGCTGTTGGAAACAACTGATGTGCTTTCTGGCTATGAATTCACTTATTCTAGATGTCTCATATAAGTGTAATTGTGCAATATGTGGTCTTTGGTGTGAAGTCAGTCTTTTTTGAGTGCCTACTATGTGCTAGCCATCAGAATCAACACGAGGACTGAGCCTTGGATACACATTAGCTAACAGCAACTACCATATTTGGGGTAGTACTTAATTCATGAATGGTGCATGCTGGGGATTTATTTGAACCATCCTTTTTGTCTTCATAATGACTCTAAAGTAGGAAATAGTAATCCCTCAGTTAAAAGATCAGTAGATTAAAGAAATTGAACAAGTAAACCTAGTTTGCACTGGTAATTAAGATTCCAACTTGAGTCCTTCTATCATTTAGCATTTAGCCCTGCTTAGACCCACCCTGTTTACTTAGTGACAGCATACATACTTCCTTTGTGTTATGTGCTGAATGACCCATTTTGCCCCCCACTTAAATCCCTACTGTGATAATAGCATGCAGGAGAATAATCTTAGTGGGCTCTTGTGAAGATGCCCATGTGTTGTCAGAGATAAGAGCCTAGCATAAGGGCCGCCTCGTGCTAGTGTAGCTCAGTGGTAGAATGCTCTGCCTGGCATCACCGCCAACACTGCCAAGAGGGTGGGAGTGAGATCATAAGTCTGGCCTGACTGTCCTAGTGTTCACATGCCCTTGGGCACACCCAGAGCTTTTTCATTCATAGAAATCAGATACAAACCCTCTTTCTCAATTGTTCATGAGAGCATATGGAAATGGTATCGAGAAGTACCAAGATCTTTGAATCTCCTCAATTTTTTGTCTTCCTTTTTTTCTTGTTTGTTTGTTTGTTTGTTTGTTTTTTGAAGACAGGGTTTCTCTGTGTGGCCCTGGCTGTCCTGGAACTTTGTTGACCAGGCTGGCCTGGAACTCATAGATAACTGCCTGCCTCTGCCTCCCGAGCACTGGGATTAAAAGTGCACTACCACCACCACCTAACCAGACTAGTTTTTGGTTTTGTTTTGGGCTTTTATTAAATAGTTCTTTTGAGATACAGTCTTGTTATATAGTCCCTACTGGCCAGAAATGCAAGATTTTCCTACCTCAACCTCCCAAATTCTGGGATCCTGAGTGTGTACCACAAGCCCGGCTCATATCTCGACTTTAAAATGATGCCTGACCACATCTGAAAGGGACTCTCACATTCCATCTGCCTGCATAGGACATCAGACCAACATCAGAACTTGGAGAAAGAGAAAAGGAAAATGGGAGTTGTTCCATCCTTTCATAGACTCCAGGATACGTGTTTAAAAGATCCAGAAATGGGGCAGCATTCAGGAAAGTTCAATGGAACTAAAAGAGACAAATATTGATACTCAACAGTCAGCTTCTATAATAATAAGAAGAATGGTGCGGCCTGAATTCAAATAAGCAGAACAGATGTGCCTCATGTGTTATGAGTTGAAAATCTTTCCTTCATGTGGGATCAGTTAAAAGTCAAGCTTGGGACTTAGTGTATGTTTAATATAAAAACTCTCAATAAAAAGACTCTAGGGACAAAATCCAAGCAAGGGCATGCTACAATCACCCGTGCAAATAATCAAGCAGTCAGCATTGTGTGTGAGAGGTCAAGGCAGGCAAGTGTGTAAGGATGGCAGTTACTGAGAGTGGAGGTGGTGATAGAGAAAAATGCTCCTTACCATCAAAGCTGAGCAGAGTTCAACACATGGACTCTTCCTACATATGTGATGTTTAGAATGTGGAGCTGAGCTGAGTTCCAGGAGCACTGGGGAGAAAACACCAATTCTATTTATTTACTTATTTTATTTTATTATTTTATATATTGGAGACAGGGTCTCTCTCTCTCTCTCTCTCTCTCTCTCTCTCTCTCTCTCTCTCTCTCTCTCTCTCTCTCCATAGCTGGTCTGGAACTTGCTATGGAGAACATACTGGCCTTAAACTCACAACAATCCTCCTGCATCTGCTGCTATGACTCCTGGTATGAGTCAAGTCCATTGATTCTTATGGCAGTTAATGTGAGAGAATTTTCAAAAGATGAGCTCTGAGAAATACATGAACCTATCCCACAGAATAGTTAATTCCAATTTGAATCAGCCCAGTTCAGGCACTGGCACAGGTATGGAGAAAGAAAGTCAGGCAGAATGTCTGCGCTCAGAACTTTCGGCATTTAATTATTTTATTTATTTCTCCACACCAGAGAAGAAGCC
This sequence comes from Onychomys torridus, assembly GCF_903995425.1. NCBI lineage: Eukaryota > Metazoa > Chordata > Mammalia > Rodentia > Cricetidae > Onychomys > Onychomys torridus. The sequence goes on along the minus strand of NC_050466.1, from coordinate 33,211,536 downwards.
AGCATGAGAACTGGGAGACAAACCAGGATCACACACAGTCTCACTTTGATGATGCAACAACACATTGGCATATGCTTCCACATCCCAGCTAACAGCCATTTCATTGTAACAATTCATGGAAGAAAATAGCTACCTGATCCAACAGAAGAGAAATGCACAACAAACAGCCACAAAGAAGTCTTGATGAAGTCAGGAAAGGGACTGAGGATTTGGGGAAGCTGGCTAACAAGGCCAGGCAAGAGATTAAAGCAAGCTAGTGAGGGCAGACAGAAGCCATGGAAGAGAGGTCAGATGATCACAGCAGAGAGAGACTCCTTAAAGGTCATGGCCAGAGGGTACTTAGACATATCAACTGAATTGGGTGATGTAAAAGAGAAGGACAGGTCTATGATGCAAATCAAGAAAAAACTAAAACTAAAAGGGCAAGATTAGTGTCCATAGAGGGCACTGAATGTACAATAAACATGAAGAAAATACAAAATTTCTTCCAGAGCGTGTTATGAAGTTACAAAGAATTTCTCAAAGATAAACTTATTTCTGGCCTATCAACAATAATAACAATGTTAATTTAATAACAGCTACCACTTCTAGAGTACTTTCTATATGCCAGACATCACACTAAGTGAGTCCACTATTTTGGTTTTGGTTTTGGTTTTGATCTCCTCCTTCTAGCCTTATTTTTTCATCCTAGGGTAGTGACATCGGCATTTTTTCAGATGAGGAAACAGTCCCAGAAAGATTGAGTCATTTGTCCTAAGTGAAACAGTTGGTGGTGGATCTCCTCATCACACCCAGAGCTCCTTTACTTTGTAAACTCACTCCCTTGCCTGCCTCTGCCAGTGTGCTGGTATAGTTCGTTAGCACTCTTCCTCCAGCAGAAGAGAGATTTAACCAAAGTGAGGTTTTACAATGTTCTTTCTGATGGGAAGGAAAGATGAACAGGGAAATCGATGCCCTGGAACCAGTCAGCCCATTACGAGGCTGAATCAGAGAAAGGGAATGAAAAGAAAGGATCCTGAGAAATAGCTGCAAAGAGCTGACAGGCAGCAGAAAGGTATGGTTTCTTATCATGCCTGGCTTGGCCTTCCTCGCTTGCAATACAGAGAGTTTCCCAAAACAGGGCAAATAGATCTGTCTTACACTTGTGACTTGTGTGTCTGCTAAGAATCCCATTCCAGGTAAGTACCACTTTGTCAATACTGTTTTGGTGACCACCTGAGTTGTACATGTTGGGGGTGGGGATTACATATGCAGGACCCAGCCCCAGAAGTGATATTTCTAGGCTGAAACCTAATTTATGGTCTGGAGATGTAGCTCAGCTAGTAGAGTCCTTGCCTAGCATGCATGAAATCCTGGGTTCAATCCCTAACATTGCATAAAATTAGGCATGGTTGGCACATGAGTGCAGTGCCAGCACTTGAGAGGTGGAGGCAGGAAACCTCAGACGTTCAAAGTCATTCTCTACTATTCAGTGGGTTTGAGGCCAGCCTTTGCTACCTAACATGAGATCCTGTCCTAGAAATAGAGGGAGGAAACATTTTAAATATTGGTAAACTTGTGTGTGGGGGGGAGATCCTCATAGTGGAATTAATGTTATTTTAAATTTGGGGTAGGGAAAAACCCTCTATGATAATAAGAAGGAATAGCAGGAATATCTGTGTTCATCAACATTCAGAGTTCTAATCTAAAAGCACAAGGCCTTCCATGTCTTCTGTACCCACCACATGCCAATTTCGTTGAGACTAATTAACAGGAAGAAAGAACAGAAGGTATGGTAACCCTTTGGGAGCTGTTTTCAATTGCTGGCGATCTGGTACCTCATCCCTCTTCATTACTTCCTTTTAGGGAAGAGGAGCTCTCTGACATGCTGAGCAGCTGAATGGCTGTGGCTGCCATTTAATGGAGCAGACAGCCTTCTGAGAGGTTCCTGGAGGAAAGCTGACAAACTGGAATCAGGGTGATTTTCAGCTATAGCAGCAACTTGACTTTCTTTGTTGTTGAGAAGGCTGACTATTGCTTAGACAGGGAATCTAAATAGCGTCTTTAAAATGGCTGTCAAAAGGAAGGAAAGGGAAAGTTGAGTAGTAAGTAATGATGTGGTGGCCCTCCCTGTGATAATACCTCAGGATGCTGTAACTAGAACCACTGCTTGGCAAATCCCCAACAGCAACTCCCTCCAGCCAGTGAAGCTTCCTGGTGCTGATGCCTAAATCACCGGCATCATGAACCAAGTGAAAAGGAGGGGCTGGGTATGACTGGGGATGGAGATAGTTGGGGCCAGTGCCTTTTCCAGATAGGATGCAACAGGGACAAATGCAGAAAGCTTTTAGAGGTCCAACCTACAGGTGGAAACAACAGGCTTCCTTTAAATGCCCGTAGAATGTGTGCTATAGCATCTTACTCCCTCACTTTACAAAGATTTATTCTACTGTGTGCCAGCCACTATGATAGGCACTGGTCATACAGTATTGAATAAAAGAGAAGCATCCCTATGTCCTTATGAGAAGAGATGACCAAAAAAGCAAACACACAGGTATTCAGTGTCATCCACTGGAGATTGGTTCCACAATGAATGCCCCTATGAGTACACATTGAAATCTCTTATATAAAATGTTATAGTATTTGTATATAAGCTTCACATCATCTGGGTACCTTTTATAATCTCCAGATTACTTATAATACCTAACTCAATGTAAATTTCATATGAATAGTTGTTGTGCTATATTACTTAGAGGTGGAGGCAGGAAACCTCAGACGTTCAAAGTCATGGGGTGGGGTGGCTGGACATGTTCAGCACAGTGCAACTTTTTAGAAAACACTGCATCTGCAGTTGCTTGAACCCATGGATGTGGAAAGCTGGCTTTAATTACTAATGGTAATGAGGCCTGTGAGTTAGACCAGAAAAGAAAATACACAGGTAGGACCTGAGATGAGATATCAGGATGGACAAATTCTGGATGAAGAGAAGGGAGCCAGGAGAAGAGTCTCCAAAACTGAGGAGAACATGGATGTGAAATCTCTTTGAGCATCAGGCTGTTGCAGCTACTGGTCAAGCAGGAAGGAGTTTCTACCTTCTTACTGGCAAGCCGAAGTACGCTGGGTTTTGTGGGTCTTCAGGTTGGGTTCAGAGATCAACTGGGATGTTCCCAGAGAAGATCCTTGGTGACAGCATGCTCGTAGGTTCAGCCAGTTGAGTAAGATGAGCTTCTAAGAGGTTGAGAAAGCCTACAGCCTCAGGGACTTGTTCCCTGTCATTTCCACTTCTACTCGTGGCTCTGGATGCTTGCCTGCTGAGAGCTGGACCTGCCTTGGTCCGGGTTAACAGTTGACGCAGCACCCGGCTTCGGGAAAGTGCAGGCAGCAATGGAGGCCAAGAGTGAGAACTGGAGCCAAGGAAGCAGGCCCCGCCAACAACTTCCCTTCTCTCCCTTCCTCTCCACATTGCTGCCCACGGAGAGCCTGCGACTGGTTGTGGTGATCTGTTTGTTAACAATTAACAAAGAAGCAGGGAGCCCTTTCTGGCAATTATTTTTTTCTGCCCAGAGGCCCCAGATTTCTCCCTATGAAACTGCCAAATACGCAACTTTGGGTGGATATTTGGCTGACTCCCTTTGAAGGCTTTGTCAGTGCCTAAAATGGAAATTGTTAGAAAGCAGAGGAGGGTGGTTGCCAGCAACCATGAAATGGTAATGACCAAATCATTTATTTTTGCAATGAAATGTCGTCCCCTAACACTACAAAAGCAGAATTTTTTTTTCTTTTTGGAGCTTAAAAACACTGACTACCTACAAAATTCTTCCTAGGCGAACCTGTGTACCACAGCCCCGCCCACAAATACCCCTATCTTTCACTCACCTTCCTCTTGCCTCCTAAACTAAGCTGCTTCAACCTGGGATGAATTAAGAGGTTGGCTGATTATGAAAGATAATCAGACTCCAGGCTTCCTATAAAACAAAAAAGAAGTTCATTTGCTTCTAAGATGGTGTGTGGTCGACTTTCTTCCCACATGGGAAAGTTGGTAGGTAGTAATACACTGTACCCCAAAACACAACATGGATGTTTAAAGGATCCATTTGAGTCTTCCTAGCGTAGTGGCTAGGAAGTGGTGGCACTTACTATCTTTTTCTGTGTGTTGCCTCAGCTAGCAAGCAAATGAGGCAGGCTCTACAATTTGTTACCTTCTAGTTTTGTACTCTGGCACTTTTGTTCTGCTCTTGAAAGGAAGAGACTGGAAAATACATTGTGGGTTGACACTAGGGAATGTGGATGATCTGCTGGTATTTCTTTGAAAACAACCATTAAGCTACTGTCCCTTCGGGCCAGTTCCTGGGAGGCTTCAACCACAAACAAAGCCCTAGGTCTTTCTTTTAGTTTTTCCATATTGACTTCTGTATTGGGATTAGTGAAAATTGATACCACCATAAAATCTATTTTAAAGTAATATTTTATAAGCCTTTGGCTTGAAAGCATTTCAATAACATCTGCACACTCAAAATTAAAAAGGAAGATGGCTCCACTCAGCTTCATTCAAGCAAGCTTTGGGAATTCTCTTTAGATCACAGTCAACGGGCCAGTTTTTGAGCAACTTGTTTTTAAGTAGGCTTTCCTCAGTCATTAGTGTGCTTGTGTGTGATCCATTAAGGTAAGCAGACCTAGTGTAAAAAAAAAAAATACTGCTCCTAAGAGGGCTGTGAGAGATCACCCAACAGTTAAGGTCACTGGCTGTTCTTCCAAAGGACAAGATTTGATTCCCAGCACCCATGTTGTGCCTAACAACTATCTGTAGTTCCAGGGGATCCAATGCTCCCTTCCAGCTTCTGAGGGCACGGCCCACACGTGGAACACAGACAAACCATCCAAAGGTGACAGTTGCTTGCTCTGTAAAAACCTAGTTTCTGCCCCTCTGTTAGGCAAGACCTTTGGAACAGCCCGCTGAAAAGTGTGGCTCTAGTACAGGTGACTCTCTCTCCCAGACTCCCTTGTAAGATTAACTCACGAGGGAATAGTAGCCACCTTTGTCATTTCCCTCCCTCTCCCAGGCTTTAAAGTGTTCTCTCAACCCATAGGCTCTGATACATAGCGATGACTCTACATCGGAGCAACTGGAGGTCATGACACTCTTTCCTCCAGGAAAGGACCCCTTAAACTGTTTCACAGCTAAAACTACTGTCTTCTGGCCTTTATTTTGTGGTTGGCTAAGAACTGGATGGCTGCCACAGGCATGGTAGAAGTTAGGTTCCTTCTCTCCTTGCTTTGAGCAAGCTATAAATTTTTGTTTCCTACTTTCTTTGGAATACAGAGAAACCATGGAGACAGTAATGGGTCTAAGTATCTGGTAACTGGACCACTCTATCAGGCTCAATTGCCTGATCCATGACGAGAAGCACTGGGACTACACATGTTATTAGCTCTCCCCAAACTCTGATATTTGACTAATCTAATAGATTGCCAGTAGAGAGAAATGTAGCTAAGTTTTCAATAGTTGCTTAGCTCCAGGGAAAGCTATTTTATACAATGTCCTTTCTCTGTGTTTCTCTTTTAAGAGGAACACCTGGAGTTGGGATTTAGCTCAGTTAGAGTGCTTGCCTAGCAAGCGCAAGGCCCTGGGTTCAATCCTCAGCTCCACATTAAAAAAAAAAAAAAAAAAAAAAAAAAAGGAACACCAGACTCATTCCAGGACCATAAAGTGAACATATCACAGATCAGCAGGGGGAAAGTTGTTTTCTGCTTTTTCTCTCTGTGAAAGGGGTCCATAGAAACCAAGACCAGCACCAAACCTGGACAAAAGATGCAGAAATATGAGGCAGGTGGGGCGGTCAACTTCATTAGCGCCCTCTTCCTCCTCCCATGATGGCCGGAAGTGGTGATGAGTGACAGCAGATCTAGAGCGTGACTCCAGCGCCTCTGTTTATTAACTAGAGAAGCTCATTACCACTGTGTACCTTCGTTTCCTCATCTATAAAATAGGAAATGGCCATAATACTGTGCAGTAAAGTAGCAGGGATAATTATTAGATATGCAAGTGATGTGCACACAACAATGTCTGATGCACACCCATTAAGTGTTTGGCCAATGTCAGATGTTTTTGACCCTTGGTCTCCTGTATCCAGAGATGGATAAGAGAATTTATGTGGCTGCATTATACAGGTCCATCCTCTTTCCTGTGTCTAAGATTCTCTATGGTCTAGGACAACTTTGTGATCCTGGACAACATCTGGCTGCTTCTGGAATATGTGATTTTTCTTCTCCCTGACAGCTAATGTTAGGTTCGTCCTACTCAGTTCATGAGTCAGTGCCAGTGACCAAAAGAATGGAAAAACTTCTCTGATGAAGGGAGAAAGTGTGCTCAGTGAAACCTCAGGCATCACCAGTTGTCTCCCACACTTGTGGAGCCTTTAACAGAACACAGACTGGAGCCCTTAGAGTTGCCAAAGGATTTTTTAGAAAAGAATGTTCCCCAGAGGTACTCTGTTTAGGGAGGTCCAAACAAGAGAAACCAGGCTGTGGTCAGGCACGGGGAAGATGTTTCACCACAGGTGGGAAAAAGATGTAGAAGATTCTCAAAACAGGTTCTGCAGTGTTTTCCCCAGGTGAACTGGGGAAAGAGCAGCTGGCCATCTGTCCCTGACTGTTCCACAGGTCACCAGAGCAGGAAGAACCCTTCGAAGTGATCTTATCTGAGCCTCTAATTTAAATATGTGAATGTTAAGACCTGGAGAGAGGGGACAATTGTCCTATAGTTATATAGCAAATTATTGACAGAACCAGGATTTAAATCCTAAGCCAAAGATCACACTGTGGCACCATAGTGGTCTCTTAAAGGTACACAGACTGCTGTCTCTGCTCATTCTGGAATGCTCTGTAGTACAAACATACTAAAGAGTAATTGAGGCCCACCCAGGAGGACTGAAAGGGATTGAGCAGTGCCCAAACTGCAATTCCTCTCGTTTAGCCATCGATTTGGGAACTCTGGCTGTCAAAGTGTTTCAGCCAAAGTGTTCCTCACTCAACTAACTGGTCTTCTTAACTTACCATTTGAAAGCAGCTGTGGTTAAAGCTGAGCTTGCTGACTCAGCCCATGTAGTAAGGATGACTAAACACAAGCATTTCCTGGGTGGGGGATGGAAAACATCTTTCAGATACATCTGGTTCAGGGAACCTTTCTGAGCAGTCAGGAGCTAGCCCACCATGGCCTGTGAGGAAAAGCAGCATGCTGTCCCTGTTCAGCACCAAGGCAGCATTTGCAGATGTTTCCTTTCTTTCTTTTTAAACAATATCGTGGCTGTCTCGGCACCATTTTGGTCTGGCCAGCATTTGCACGGGGCCTCCATCTGCCAACTAGTAGAGCCCAAAGCAGAAGGGAGCCGGATGTCTCCTCTGACTGGAGGGGCCTTGCACATTCCCCTGCTCAGAGGCCTTCCCCCAGGGGTGAATTTGGGGCTGATCTGCTTTATCTCAAGGCAGTTTCAATCCTGAGCCCACCTTGAATCATTACGCTGACCGATCTGCAAACAATGTGAGCTGCCTTCTCTCTCCAGGGTGCACTCTGGGGAATTTGCAATCTGGAGTGAAGTTATCATGTTCAGGTCTGAATACCACACAGACATTGGACAACGTTAGGACAAGAACATTGACCTTCAGTGGGATTGCGCACCAGTTTAAGGCATTAATCCAGTGAACCTAAAATCTGGATAAATATCTCAAGACTCTGGGCTGAGAGGGAGTCTGCCTTGCTCAATTAGAAAGTTGGAGACACCTGGTGCATTTGGTCGCCTCAGGTTAGTTTTGCAGCTTGAGAGCTAGAAAAGGGGGCGGGAAAAGTGAGAGGTGAACATACTCAGGCATCTTCTGAAAGCTATATATAATTGGAGCATCTAAGGGACCTGCCTCATCCTCTCCCTACCCTTCCCTCGTGCTCGACACGGAGGAAACAGGACTAACAGCCTCAGAATTCTCAGAGAGCCAAAGATTTCTTTTTTTAAGTGAGTAACGACTTCTTACTACAATGGGGGAATGTTTGGGGACAAGTAACTTGGAGCGAAGGAGAAATAGCCTGGGGGAGGAGGAGAGAAAGGAGAGCGGGGGAAAGAAAGGGTGTGGGGAGAGGGGCTAGTGCAGTGCTTTGCTAAGTATATGCTTTAAAGTTCTTTTGCTTTGCTAAGTCGGTTTCTAAGTCTGTACACACAAAAGAAAACACGCACAGGCTGCATGCAGTACCTGATCACGATGTGGCCTCTCTACAAGTTTTTCTGAGCACGGAAGAAGGAGAGGGAGCAAGAGAGTAAATGAATACATGACAAAACAATGAGGATTTGTGTGGCTCCTGGGACTGTCGGAAGCTTAAGTGAAATAGTGGTTGTGAGTTGTCATGTGTTCAGCAGCTTACTGGTTAACGTGTTCTGTGGGTCCGTTCGCTTCTGTGAGTCGTTCATGGCACCTGTCTGAGAGAGAAGCAGAGTAAGTGTCCTTTTCCGCAGGGGGATTGAGACAGGATCTCACAATATTGCCCGGGCTGGTCTAGCGCTCACTATGTAGCTCATGGTTCTGCCTCAATTTCCCAAGCACGTGGAAGTGTGACCTTCCATAGGCAGCTTCCACTGCTGTCTAATGGTGGGAAGTGAAGCTCAGAGAGGTAAGGAGGTAATGCGTGACGGACTAAGGGCTCTGGGGCCACTGTACTTTCCAACATACCACCTAGTCTCTTTCTTTCAAATCAAAATCTTTAAAGAGGAAAGTGCTATGGAACATTTGCATCAGGTCTGTGCTTTGTGACTGTTTTTTGAAAACGTAAACATTGGAAGTGGATTAGGAGAAGAAATAGCAGGCTGTAACTAACAATTCGACTAAAGATTACAGTGAGACCTTGTCTACTCACAACCCAAGAGGCCAGGGGGAAATGGTCTTGGAATGACTTGGGTTGGGATTATCTAATATTTTTGTAAAAGAACAATGGGGCCTCTAGTTGGCAAGGAACTCAGAGTTGCTATTTGGAATAACACGGCCTAATGTAAGAAAGCTGACTGCCGACTCAGGTAGGTGAGTGAGCCAATGTATACTGAGTCTGCCGCTGTCGGGTCCCTGGCCTCTCATGAAGCCATCAGTAGGAACAGACGTGGTCAAATTTATACTGCTTTTACACAGCGCTTAGTGACCTCCAGTGCTGGCTGGGCTCTTAAGGTCAGGTAACCCAGTCTCCATCCAATGAAGTCACCCCTGTCTATTAAGTGGTTACGAGACCTCTAGTAACAAAAGAAATTTTCTACTACCCTATGTACAGTTTCTCTGGCCGGCCCTTATAGCGGTCACCTATGCCTTTCACAGGGAACTAGGGGACGGGATGCTGAGTGTATATGTATCTCATGCAAGCAATTGGGCATTGAAAACAAAAGCTTTATAAAGCAAAGCCTGGGTTTTGTGCCTTAGGTTGCCTTGTTATTTAAAGGAGTCATTGTTCTCTATTACATTTTAAAGCATAGAATTGGGTTCACTTAAAGCAAGAGTTTTTAACCTGGGGTCTGTTACTCTTGGATAGCATACAAGAAACTCAATAAATTTCTCTGAAACTATGTGAAAAAATTGTGGGTTTGCATTTAGCTTTTCCCCCAGGACAGGGTCCACAACTTTCCTCAAATTCTCAAAGGGTCCATATTCAAAAAACGTTAATAAGCATTGGCTTAAACGGGGTAGAAGTGTAATTATGTTTATGAACCAGCTGCTGTTTATTCCGAAGCCAGCCTGTTTCCCTCCATTACATGGTCTGTTCACTTCCTTCTGCTGCCCCTGAAGGAGAAGTACCTATTGGAGTACCCTGGTCTTCTCTTGCCCCCTTTTCACACTAATAGCCATGCTTCCAATGGTTTGGGGATCAGGGAGGGCCAGAGCCCTGCTTGTCAGAGTTCAGTGGTTCTTGTAGACTAGAATGAGGTATTATTTGATTTGAAAAGTATTGAAGTCCTTCGTTCTCAACACCAGCTGCCATTTCTAAGGCTGACCTTTATTGCAAAGACTGAACTTTAGAATCACACAGCTGTGTAGCCTGGGGCAACCTCAATTTCTTCCTCCAAAAGATGAGGATAATAACAGAGTTGCTGTGCAGATAAGTGAGATAATGGACATAGTGCACAGGCATATACTAAGTGCTCAGTAAATACAAGGGCCAATAGTGTCTTTCTTTCTGGGGTAGCCAGTTCATTAAGAAGACGCAAAACTTTTTTTCTGAGGGTATAGACACATCTGTGTGGGAGCTATTTTCCCTGCCTGGGACCATGCTCGTCTATGAGCATGGGAACAAAACGAAAAGGACCTTTGTCACTTTATCAAAACATGGAGTTTGGCCTGCTCACCAGTTGTCCTCTGCTCAGAACAGTGGAGGAGCCCTGAAACCATGTTTGACTCCTGAACCCAGAAGTTCTTTGTGGGGATTTAGGCAGTGTTTATATAAGACCAGAACAATTGGAGCAGTCAGGTCTGCTCCAAGCCTCCAGTGGGTGCTCTGGCCCAGCAACAATACTTGTCCAAAGGGTTTCTCACCCTGCTCCTCAAAACGAACAGCTATGTGAGAGGCAGAACAGCTTACCAAGGAAGTGAAAGATCTATACATGAAAACTATAAAAACATTAATGAAAGACATAGATGGCATTAGTGAATGCAAATACCATCCATGCTCTTAAAATTTCCATACTATCCGAAGTGCTATTCAGATTAGATGCAATCTTTATGGAAATTCCAGTGGCCTTTTTTATAGAAATAGAAAAACATCTAAAACTTATATGGAATCATAACAACAAAAAACACGTTTTTTAAAAAGGTCTATGCAACCTTGAGAAAGAAAAACAAAGTTAGAGCCATCATACTTTCTAATTTCAAACTGCATGATGAAACTATAGTGACCAAAACAGTAGGGTGCAGGCACAAAACCACGCACATGGAGAACAGAGAGCCCGGAAATAAACCCAATGGTATACAGTCAACTAATTTCTGATATGAGTGTCAAGAAGATATAATGGAAATGATAGCCTGTTCAGTAAATGATTCTGTGAAAACTGAATAACCACATGCAAAAGAATAAAATGGGACCTTTATCTCACATCACACACACACACACACACACACACACACACACATCAGCTCAAATTTGATTGAGTAAGTGTAAGAATTAAAATCATCCAGCTTCTAAGATAAAGCTACGTGGGAGGACTGCTTGATTTTAGCCTCCTAGTGATGTTTGGGTCTCGAACCCACACCCTTCCTCCCAGTTCTCAACTGGCCTCTCCGACTCCATTTCTTCTCTTCAGTACTGCGCGTCACCGGTCAGATTGTGAAAGACAAGTGGAATGAGGAAAGAGGTGGCTGATTTCTGGAACCTTTGCCTGGGGTCATGCAGATTTACTTCCCTGTAAGAAGCAAGTCCATTTAGGGCCTTTCCTTTTCACCTACATGAGTGATGCCCTTTTCAGTGTCCGAACATCTGCTCTGCCTTAAGAAAACCAGGTGGAAGAATTTGCATAGTTAAGAAACAGAGAGGACAGCTTTAGATATTGTTTTATTTTATTATTACATTTTTAAAATTTTGTTGAGTAGAGGCAGTGTGCATACCACAGTCCACATTTGTAGGTCAGACAACAACTGGAAAAAGCCGATTCTCTCCTTCCACCATGTGGGTTCTGGGGATCAGACCCAGGTTATTAGGCTTGGTATCAAGTACCCTAACCCACACAAGCTATCTCACCAGCCCAGGAGACTCTTCTTCCATGTTACAAAATAGTTCCTCCCCAAAAGGTACACGGAGGGCTCTTTGGTCTAGAAACCACCCTAGCTGGTGACTGCGTCACTGTCTATGTCTAGGAGAGATTTTGCACTATGAAGGAACGCGTCCCGGGTCCCCTCTTCAGCCTCTGGTGTTCTACTTGATGTCCCGGGTCTTGTGAAAAACCACCTCCCAGGCAGCCACAGGTCTTCTCGAGCCTGTTTTCTGAACCGAGAGTGGCGGTTCAAGAATGAAAAGTGTAGAAGTGAGGTCTGCAGAAGGGGCTAAGTTCCCTGGCTGCGGCTGAGTGGAGCATTTCCCTTGGAAATGGGAACAAGGTGCTTTGTATGAAGATTCCTGTGAGACTCCAAAGCAAGATTTCAACCTGCTTCCTGTACCGGGGAGGCCCATGCCCAACCCAAGGACCTTGCTTCTGATTGCAGATTGCTAATAGGAAGGCAGGACCCGGCGTGCGTTTTGAGGGGAAGCATGTGCTTGGCCATTGAAAGTTACCCATAGAGGCTAAACTCCACATGGGCACTGATTCTTTAGCTTGGGGGCATGGCAGGGCAAAGGTGCCATGCATTCACACTGGTTGCGAGATTTTATTTGAACAAATTTAAAGGAATATAAGATGAGTTTGTTGTCTTTGACTCGCTTGCTTTTGCTAGATGAATAGAGCTCTGTGGCTTCAGGGCTAACAGGGGCTGGTGTGGACGTTTTACACTTTCCTTGTATGTTTCCGTATAGATACATTTCCTTATACACAAACGTCTATGTTTGGGAGCCCAGGGCTAAAACCAAGATGTTGATTAATTTTTGTTTTCCGTTGTTTCTCTTGTGTGTGTGTGGTATATGTGTGTACACATGTGTGTATGGGGGGGTGCACATGGGAGTGTATGCATGTGGAGACCAGAGGTAGGTGTCAAATGTCTCTTCTCAGTTACCCAATAGGTTTTTTACTAAAGGAAAGTCTCTTGCTGAAATTGGAGCTCAGCAACTCAGCTAGTCTAGCTAACTAGTTTGCTCTGGAGATCCCCTGTCTCCACAGCCTAGTCACTGGGATCAAAGATGGGCTACAATCACTGCCAGCTTTCTTTTCAATGTGAGTGCTGGAATCTGAACTTCCATCTAAACACTTATGCAGCAAGTGATTTACCATTGAGCCTTCTCTCTAGCCCAAATATGTAGCCTAGGCTAGCCTCAAACTCATGATTGGGCATACCCTACTGATATGCCTCACCACAACCAAATATATTGTTTCATTTTGTTCTCTGAGACACAGTCTTACTGAGTAGCTCAGCTTGGCCTTGAACTCATGGTGCTTCTACCTCAGCTTCTTAAGTGCTGGCATTACAGGTATCTGATACCATACCCAGCATGACTTGGGTTTTCTAGACAGACAAGCATTTCATTGCAAATATGTGTGTGTGTGTTCTCTATTTTACACATAAAGAAACTGAAGTTAATAGACATTTAGTATGTACTATATTTTAAATGAGATACTAGTAACATTCTTTAATTGGCTCCTTTCGGAAATAGATTTCTCCAATTTTTTTATTTTACTTTAAATTAGATTTCCTTATTTGTGCATGTGTGTGCATGCATATGTTCTGGGGGCATATGTGTGCCTTTTCACATGGAGGTCAGAGGACAGTTTGTGGGACTTAGTTCTCTCCTTCCACTGTAAGGGTGCTGGGGAATATAAAGTCTGTTCCCTTTGACAGACTTGCCTTTGCTAGCTAGCTTCAGGGCTAACAGAAGCCAGTATGGACACTGCACATTTCCTTGTATGGGACTCAGGCTCGGTAATGAGAGCCTTTACGTCATCTCACCTTCTCTTAACTGACACGTTTCCTGTCACTGTTTGCCTAGATACTATTCACGGACAGAACTCTTAGGGACGTATAAAAGAATTTGTTTTAAAGGTAAAATGGTAACCATTTTTGAATGCTTACGCTGTGTCTGCCATCTAAACAGAAATCATTTTGTAGAAATTGTGACTTTGTGAGGCCAGGATTCCTGAAGTCATAGCATGTTGACTGAAAAACTCAAGCCTACCACTCTCCTACCTGCTGGCTCAACCTATCATCCCAACTAGCACTGGAGCCACGGGATCTGCAGAGGTGCTGTGTCCCCCCACTGCAAAAAGCGGGTCTTGTGGGTGTGGTTAAAGAACAGAGGGCGTGGCATAGGTATCTAGAGTGACCTGCTGTGTTGGCAGAGGTTCCTGGAGGGAGCTTGATGTTAGAGTGCAAGTAATGAATGGGTTGTGAAAAGGGCTTCTCTACCAGTTTCTGAGAAGCTTTAGGATGATACTAGATCCTTGGAAAAGCCATGACAGATGGGAGATTTTAGAAGGAATGGGAGGCAAATATGAATAATGAGGGGTGGAGGAGATGGCTCAGTCACTGACATCCTTGTCACACAAGCATGAAGAGCTGAGGCTGGATCTCTAGCATCTACATTAAAATAATTATGGTGGTGCACACCTGTAACCCCAGAACTGGAGATGCAGAAAGGCAGAGAGAGACAAGGAGGATCCCTGATGCTTGCTGGCTAGCCAATCTAGCCAAAGCCCACATGCAGTGAAAAAAACCTGTCTCAAAAAATAAAGTGAAACATGGCTGAGGACACATCCAACATCAACCCCAACATCCACATGCATGGAAATACATGTGTGAGTGTGCGCACACACATACACACACATGCACATACATATGCATGCATACACACATAAACACTCAAATACACATGAACACATATATATACACTGACCCATCCACATATGCAAAATCACTATATATACGTGAGCAATCTACCATTGCTGTGTTAAAGGGGCAAAACATAGTACAATGCTAACATTAATATATTTATCATAGGCAGGCGTGGTAGTATACCCCAAATCCATTTTATCACTCCCCATATCTCAGAGAGTACTGTAATCAGGCACCATCTTGAGAGAGGGTGCTATTGTTTGAGACTGAACTACTCTGGGAACCTGAAAACAAGGAACAATCACAAATCAGGAAATCTAAGATGCACTGCCAGAGTACAGTGCCGGGGTGGGAAATAGCCCAGAGTGCGTAGTCATAGAGATGGAGAGGGCTGGGTGGAAACACACTGAGAAGTTTGGGCAGTAAGAGGCTCGGTTGGTGGAAATCAAGAGAGTTGGTAGCTCTGGTCTCTAGGATGAGTTGCAAATGCCATCACCTAATAATACCTGGACAATCTGAGAACTCTGAGCCCATGACAGGTAGATTGGCCTCTAGAACTGCCTTCCCCAATATCGATTGAAAGTTCTCCAGCTCTCTTCCTTCCACAAGCTGATTTCCTGCCAGACAGGGTCAGAAATCTCTGAGACCAGCAGGCAGAAGACTGGGCTCCATCCAATCCCCACATCTAATGCAGAACTCCATGCTCTGACTCTTTCCCTGATTCTCTGCCCTTGGGCTGGGGTATAGGTCTGTGGAGCAAGTGGGAATCTGTACAAAGCCCACAAGCTCCAAAGCTTCTGATGCCAACAGTGGCTCCATGTGTACAAAGAAGTGAAACTTCTAAAGGGGTGCTGCCAGTAAGGGGCTGGGAATGCAGAGCAGTTGGTGGAATGTTTGTCTAGGATACACAAAGCCCTAAGTTTAATCTCAGTACCACACAAAGCAGGCATGTTGGCCCACGAGTGTAACCCCTGCACTCTGGAGGTAGAAGCAGGAGGATCAGAAGTGTAAGGGCATACTCAGCTCCATAGAGGGTTCAAGGCCAGAAGGGGCTACAAGAAATTGGGTCTTGAAAATAAAATGATTAAAGTAAAATACAACACACTGATGCTGAGTGTATATCTTTTGCCAGCCTGGTACTTAGCCCACATGTAGCCACATCCTGTACATTAGGAACAGAGAAGATGTATAACAGAATTCAGCTACGTCCTACTGTACCCTATCCCCATCCTGGCAAATATCAGTATTAGTGAAACCAGAAAGAACCTTCTCCAACCTTTTGTTGTCTTCTCTTTCTTGTTTTTGCTCTTTACCATTTTAGTGGTTTTTATTTTACTTTATTTTCAAAATATTTTGTTTTCATGTTTTATAAAACATTTTTTCCTGTTTTCTACTTTTATCTCATTTTTTACAAAGCTTGAAACAGGGTTTTGCTGTGAAGCAAAGTTTAGTGGAACTTACTGTGTAGCTCAGACTAGCTTCAAAATTGTGATGCTCCTGCCTCAGCTCTACCTTTATCTAATTTTATTTACAGATTTTTCTTTATTTGGAAAAAGATTTTTTAATCCTTTGCTCTTCTGTTTCCTCTCATTTTTCCACTCTTTTATTTTTTTCTATTCTTTAACCTTGCTTCTTTTAATTTATTATAATTACTATAAATTTTGTTACCTTTCGAGATCACATGAGATTGGGTCATCCAGTGTGGAATGGCTGTACCACTTCGTTAATTTTTGGCCTCATGATTTAGTCTGCATTTTTTGCTACTTTTCTTTATATGATTATTAGTGGTATAGCAGTTATTTTTAATCAACTTTATAGTGAGTCTACCTCAGGTTTGTTTTAATGGTGTTGCTGGTAGGGTGGCTTGTTTTTCACTCTCTGAGTGGCACTTGGGTTTGAGCTTTTTTTTAAAGACAAGATCTCAAGAAAACCAGGCTGGTCTGAAACTCTTGGTGTAGCTAATGACCCTTGACATTCCTGATCTTTCTGCCTCCAGCTCCCAGGCTCTGGGATTGCAGGCATGCATACCACACTGGGTTTTATGTAGTGCTGGGGATGGATCCCAGAGCCTTGTGCATGGTAGCTCTTGAGAGGCTATTCAGTAAGAATATCCTCTTACAAAACCAGAAGAGACATCCATCCAAGTAGATGCACAAATCTCAGCATAGAAACATAAGAAATACAAAAAAATAAGACAGCTTACTCAAAGCCAGTTTCCAGCACTTAGGAGATGAGGGAAAGAACATTGAAAGTTCAGTGCCAGCCTCAGCTACATAGTAAATTGGAAGCCAGTCTGGGCTACATGAGATTCCTTTTCAAAAAACAAAACAGAGGGCAGAGAAGCTAATTAAAGACTTAGACAACACATTCAGAAACTTGGACAAGAAAGTCAGCAAAGGGGGTGTGGAATCACATAGGCAAATTTACCAGAATAACAGAAAACAGGTCAGCAGACATTCTGAAGGCCAGGAGAGCAAGGGTTGATGTATCTCCTCCTTCCTTGACATAAAAAGACTACTAAATAAGACTACTATACCCAACCAAGTTTCTTGAAAAGAAGAAAAGAAAGAAGAAGCTTCATAAAGCAATTTCCTAAGCCAGCATTGTAGAAAACACAATCATAAACCATCAGGAGACTATCAATGTCACTAGAAGAATGAATAAACACTGAGGGAGGTGGGTCTTTGTGAGTTTAAGGCCAGCTTGATCTACATAGTGAGTTCCAGACTAGCCAAGGTACACAATAAGACCATGTCAAAAAATTGGATGGATAAATGAATTAGAATTAGGAAAGAATCAAGCATTACTAATTTAATGAAGCCAATCCTCTCAAGTGAATGGGAGGGGGGTCAGTACATACTATTTAGTAATAAGCCCTAAAAATAAGTAGCTCTAACCCTCCAATTAAGAGACACAAACTGACTGAATAGATTGAAAAAGAAGATTAACTGCTTGCAAAAGTCCACCTCCCTGGCAGAGATCCACAGAGACTAGGAATGAAAAGATAGACATCAGTATGCAAATGAAGGCCCAAACCAACCAGGACTAATGATACGTCCGTTAAAGTAGACTTCAAGCCAAATGTAGTCAGAAGAGGTAAGCAAGATCTCTACGTATTATTAAAGAGGATAATTCAGAGAAGATGGAACCATTGTAAATATCTATTTACCAAATGTTGGTTCACTCAGTTTCATAAGATTAGTGTTACTGACCATAAAAGAACAGAGAGCTCTAGATAAAAATAAATAATAGATGACCTTAGTACCCTACTCTCTCACAAATAGACCATTCATACAAAAGATTTACAAAGAAATTTCAGAGTTAAAATATACTGGATCAAAAGGACTTATCGGGCATCTACAGAATATTCCACCCAACAGCTGTTGAATGCACATGTTATTCTCAGCAACACATGGAACTTTCTCTAAAATAGATCACGTTATAAGTCATAAAGCAAGTTTTTTACAAATACAAAAAGTGACATCGTTTCCTCTAGTTGTATCCTTTCATCATGGAACTAAAATTGGAAATCAATAGGGAGAAGAAAGGAGCCCGAGTGGCTTGGTTTGCAAACTGCTTGTCATGTAAGCATGGGGAGCTCCAGCACCCACATAAAAGCCAGCAGCAGCAGTCATAACCTAAAATCCCAGGGCTGGGGAGATGGACACAGGAGATTCCTGGAGCTCTCTGTCCAGCCTAGCCTAACCTGTGAATTCCAAGTTCTGTGAGAGACCATGTCTCAAAGAATAAGGGGAAAAACAATTTTGGAAGACACTGAGCATCAGCACCTAGCCTCTACATACATGCATAGTACACACAAACATGAGCAAGATAAGAAAGAAAGAAACAAAGAAAAAAAGAAGGAAGCAAAGAAAGAAATCCAAACTAAAATAAAACACCATTTCCTGTTAGCCAGCTCAGGGATAAACATGAACATCCTCAATTCTGAGATTAGTGTAAGTCACCAATAAAACTGATAGTACCCTCATCCAACTACAGACGTCATAAAGCCAAGCAGCTACCATGCACAAGGCCCTGGGATCCATCCCCAGCACTACATAAAACCGGGTGTGGTATGCATGCCTGTAGTCCCAGAGCCCAGGAGCTGGAGGCAGAAAGATCAGGAATGTCAAGGGTCATTAGCTACACTGAGAGTTTCAGACCAGCCTGGTTTTCTTGAGATCTTGTCTTTTAAAAAAAAGCCCAGTGTTCCTCTGAGTCATCAGTCATTCTAGTGTCCTGTGCCTCTATTTCCTGGTGCCTGGTGCAGTAAGCATTTGCTGGGAGAAGAGACAGTGCTGCTTAGCTCCTGGAAGAGGTGGTCTTGGCTGTGGTGTTTATATCACATTCCTACAAGGTGTTAAGTCACTGCTCCCTCCTAAAAGTCACCTTGGGTTTTTTGTTGTTGTTGTTTGTTTGTTTGGAGACAGGGTCTCATACAGCCCAGGCTAACCTCCAACTCACTGTAAAGGAGATAACGTTCAACTTCAATTCCAAACCCTCCCACCTCCACCTCCCAAGGACTAGGATTCCAGGCCTGGAGTACCATAATCAGTTTAAGCAGTGCTAGGTACCAAACCCAAGGCTCTCTGTCTGCTAGGTAACTGAACACAGAAATTGGCAAGTCCTGGAAGCAAGTGTTTATTGGCCCAAGTGTCCTGATTGTGGTTCTGAGGAGAATGACCATCACTTCCTTAGGCAGACCCTTTGGTCTCTTGCCTTTTGTATTCTCCTAGCATGGCATGGATAAGTGACTACTTGTTTCTAGTTCCTTCACGGCATTGTGACGAGAGTCAAAGCTGGATGCATGAACATCCCTGAGCAGTGACTGGCCATAATCCCCTTGGAGCCTGTCACTGCTGTTGACACTGAGAATACCAGTGTGGGAACAAATGCTGTCATTGTCACAGCTCAGCTACAGGGGCCTCTCCTTCCTTAAACTGGCAGCTGAAGCTAAGTGTATGAGCTCCCTGGGCCAGCTGTTATGAAGTAAATGCCAGGCAGAGGTAAGGCAGGCCTCAGAACTGGGCCAAAAGCCAAGCATGAGCGAGGGTATTTAGAGAGGGGAGCACAAATTTGGCAAAAAACTGTTTTCTCAAGAGGTTGGAAAATATACAGTATTACCTCCAAAGCAGACAAAACATCCATAGGAGGGCTTCCTAAAAACTCCTTCTCTAATTCTCCACACCCTACAGAAGATTCTAGAACTGGAATGGCACTGTGGGCACTTTCCTGAGGCCTCTTCCCTTAGGAACCCTGAGTGATAGCCACACCCTTTGAAGTGAGCTTCAAGCTCACAAAGGGCCACGTTGTTTCCACTGAGAAAGAATGATAGCCTGGCATAATGATGTCCTTATTCTGTAAACCTTGAAGCATGTGTGACAAGGGGTAAGTGAGCCTGCAGGCTGTGACAACAGAGGAGGGGGGGATAGCAGAAGGCACGTGTTCCAGCCTGGTGCTGGTCCACATGGAAGGTCTTCCTGAGTGGACAGTGTGGTCAAAGGCAAGACAGTTTGAACCCTCTTCTAAGACTGATACACTAGAACAACATATCTTTTATTAAAATTGGAATTACGTTTGATAGAAAGTTTCCAACTGGAGCCAGTGAGGTGGGTCAGCCAGTAAAGGCACTTGCCTCTAAGCCTGACCATCTGAATTTGATCCCAGGGACCCAGATGGTGGGAAGAGAGAACCAACTCCCACAAGTTGTCCTCTGACCTCCACATGAGCACAAAAAAACATAAATAAATGTGTTTAAAAAAAAAGAGAGAAAGAAAGTTTCCAACTTGATGGATTTCAGTGACACATTGCTTAGGTTTCGAGGTTATGGAGATTTAAAAAAAAAAAAAAAGCTCATGAGGAAAAACAAGTAAACCCATTGTTTTAAATCAAAATGAGAACAGTGGTATTTGTGAGTGGAGAGATCCCTATCACACAAAAGAAATCAGCAGGCTAGGAGTAGCTTTTAAAGAAGTTTAGTGGACAGTTACTAAGGAATAGAGCCCCCACATTACACCGACTTCAGGATTCCTATAGTATTGCATCATACATGCTATGTCAGGGACCACTTCCAAAATTCTGACTCATCTCCCAGGCGAAGGAAGCCATGTCAGCATGTGAATCCCAACCCTGGTGTGATCCCAGGACATTTTTGCCAGATTTGATGCTACCCAGTGATTCCATTAAGCCTGGGAGAACCTGTGTAGTACAATGACCAGGGCCCTGAGCTCCAGGCCTGACTCTGGTAGCAATTTGCCGCCCTTTCATGTGCCTCTCTTATCCAGTTTGTGTATTGCTTTCTTGGATGGCTAAAAAGCAATGGTTTAACTGGATGATTTAGTCCCTTCCAGATTAAAAAACAGAAAGATCTATTTCTTAGCTTCAAACACAACACAGAATCGTGACTGTGATTTTCATTAATTATGAAAGATCTGCTAGTCTAAGCCCTTTATCATACAGATGTAGAAACTCCGGCCAAAAGAGGACAAAGGCTGGTGCTCAATCCATGAAAAATTGG
The DNA here is from genome assembly GCF_903995425.1 of Onychomys torridus. Classification (NCBI taxonomy): domain Eukaryota; kingdom Metazoa; phylum Chordata; class Mammalia; order Rodentia; family Cricetidae; genus Onychomys; species Onychomys torridus. Next base: position 33,190,556 of record NC_050466.1, on the reverse strand, counting down.
GTCCCTCCATCCTCATCCCAGACATTCTTCACTCCATTTCTTTTTCAGTCGAAGTAGTAAGTGAACATTGTTTACAACTTTGAAATAGTGCCAAAGAGTTTGTAGGAAAGGAAAAGAACAAAAACAATAACAACAAAACCCGTTCTTTTTGTTTTTCTTTCTTTCTTTCTTTCTTTCTTTCTTTCTTTCTTTCTTTCTTTCTTTCTCTCTCTCCCTTCCTTCCTTCCTTCCTTCCTTCCTTCCTTCCTTCCTTCCTTCCTTCCTTCCTTCTTTCTTTCTTTCTTTCTTTCTTTCTTTCTTTCTTTCTTTCTTTTTGGAGACAAGGTTTCTCTGTTTAGCTTTGTGCCTTTCCTGGATCTCACTCTGTAGACCAGGCTGGCCTTGAACTCACAGAGATCTGCCTGGCTCTGCCTCCTGAGTACTGGGATTAAAGGCATGTGCCACCACCGCCTGGCTAAAGAAATAGGTTTTTGTTTTGTTTTGTTTTGTTTTGTTGTTTGTTTTGTTTGTTTTGTTTTTTGGGGGTTTTGTTTGGTTGGTTGGTTTTTGGTTTTTCCGAGACAGGGTTTCTCTGTGTAGCTTTGCGCCTTTCCTGGAACTCACTTTGTAGACCAGGCTGGCCTCGAACTCACAAAGATCCGCCTGCCTCTGCCTCCAAAACCAGTTCTTTACCCTTCCCCTCCTCACCCGATACTTTTTTTCAGCTGCCACCGCCAAGGCACTCATTTTTATCAGATCCTATTTTCAAATTCTCTGCTGGTTGCTTGAATATCTCTAAATATTCAAGCAAGCTTAGACGCCTGCTTCCTGATTTATCCTTTATAGCCCTTATCAATTGACTCTGCTGTAAAAACTGAAGACTTAGCTTACTTAGCATTGCTGTCATCCGCCCCTTACTGTTACTTTTCCGTGTTTGGTAACAGATTTGTGGGGTTGGTTTTTTTCTGAGGTTTTTGTTGTTATTGTTTGTTTTCCTATTTTTAAAGTAGAATGTGGTAAAAAAAAATTTTTTTTTTTTGGTATACAGTTCTATGAATTTAGGGAAAAATCTAAAGTCACTGGACTCCTGCTGTGAACATCAGGTTGAGTAGCTCCATGGCTCAAATGAATACCTGTATGTTGCCTTTGTAATCAATTCCTCCCCACTTCCTGAGTGGCCTGGCAACCACTGGAAATGTTCATGTCACTTCAGTTTTGCCTTTTGCATAATGCTATAGAAATGGAATCATGTTGTGTGCAAACTTTTGTCACTGTATCCTTTCACCTACGATAACTATTTTGAGTTGTTTATTCATTTATAACTGTCTTGAGATTCGTTTTTCAGTGGCCCATTCTTTTGGGTTGCTGAGTAGCAGTCCATTGCATGGATGTACCAGAATTCATCAGTCAACCAATTGAAGGGCACTTGAGCTGGTTCCAGTTTGACAGTATTGTTTTAGTCATTCCATTGGTTGCCTTTTAATTTGAAATCATAGACTTAAGCCTTTATTTCTTAGCCTATCACCACTATCTGTGAATTAGGCCTGCCTTTTCAACATAGTAAAAGCTTTTGCCAGATTTCCAAAGATGGCACTAACACTGTTTTAGACTTCCTTGTAGACAGATTTAAGCATGTAATCTGTCACAGGGTGAGAAGGCTTGCTTCAATGCTATCCAGCAGCCCTATTCAGCTCAACAGCAATCCTGAATACCTCCCATAGCATAGGGGCCTTCTATTGCACCAGATGTGCGTGGCGCCGGGAAGACAGACATGCGCGTTCAGTTCTGACCGTTGCTAACTCAGGCAGTAATTTTTGGGAAAAAGACCTTTCTTCATGTGGATTTCAGCTTTTGTCTGTCATGCTTTTTCTTTTCCAGCTGCCTTCAGCAGCGAGCACAAAGCCACATTTCAAAGGAGACTGACAAATTATCCCCAGCTGCCAAAAGGAGGTTAGTTTTCTGTGTGTTCTGTGTCCCCTTCTCCAATAACCAACAGGTTAACTTTGTAAAGGCAATTGACAAAAGCAGAAATGGCCCTTTCCCCCATGGGGGTTGTTTTGTGTTTATTGTTTTTGAACGATGTGAATTTGTAATATTCCTTTCCATTCCCACTCTAGTTTATACCAGGAAATACACTAAATAATCACAACTCGACCTCTGTGTTTTGCAAGAGTCCCGTTAATACATTCTTTTTTCAGTGCTCATGGGATCTAAATTATTTTAATTAGCTACATTGGTATCTTCCTCCAATGAGTAACTATTTAAAGGCTAAGTGTCAGCACTGGCCATGTAGAATTATGTGTTGTTATTTTCCACTTGCATTTTTAATCATCTTCATATGTGTCTTATCTAGCATTTACTTGGCATAACTGGAGAGTCTAATTACCCTGAATATAGCAGGTGCTTCTTCTTAGGAACAGCTTAGAAAGTCTGGAAAGGTTCAGACACAACACCCGAGAGGGGCTGATCAAATGCCTTTGAGTTGAAATACATAGTGTCCATATACACGATGCTGAAGGATTCTATGTTAATGCAGAAAATGAGGCATTCTTTAGCACCAATAGGAACGAAAATTGGTATAACTCACACACAAGGGCAACTGCAAAATGTGCCAAAGCATTAGCAGTGTTCTTCTTCTCTACCCCATGAGAGGCTTTTTCTAAGAAATTCATCTTTTCAAAAACACAATCACTATAGGTTAGAAATAAAAATGTAGGTGTTTAAGGAGAAGGAAATGCCAATTACCCTGATTGAATCATTGCACATTGTCCACACTTAAGAAACTATAACACTATACCCTATAAATATGTACAATTAGAGTGTTAATAAAAAAGTATTTGAAATATAATAGATATACCAAACTACTAAGAAACTAATTATAGCATCATTTAAAAATAAAGTGAAAACATCTGAAAATGCTCATGTGGAAAACATTTATATTATGAAATGCTAAATAGTTATTCAGTACAAAACACTGTATCATTATTTAAAATCATGTTCAGAAGAATTTTTAATAACGTGGAGAAATGCTCACAGCCTAAACTAAAGGGAGGAAGGAAAGATATACAAATGAGCATATGGCATGATACTCCATGTGTGTGTGTGTTTGTAGACTCAAATGGAATATACATTTTAACAGTACTTAACTCTGTTATGGGATCATGACTTATTTTCATTTTCTTATTTATATAATGACCTTGTCATGCTTTAAAATCTAAAAAATAATCTTTCATTTGGAAAAATAAAACTTTGATGACAGTAAGTAATATGACACAGAGCTTACTGGTGGCAACTGGAAAAGAAACCCGCTTTGGATGCTATGTGGAAGTCCCAGCAGTGCTTGGTGTCCAGAAAGCCCAAATGAAGACCCAAAGGCTTTCAGTATTAAGTGCTGGGAGTCTGTGTTTAGTATTGAAAGACATGCGTTGGTTTCTCATCTTCTAGCAAATTCTCATCCTTCCCTCTCTCCACTCCCACCCATTTTTCTTCAGCTGTCCAGATCTGTGGGACAAACGCTGGGGAAAGCAGACATAGATAAGACCCAAAGACTTTAGTATACCACAAAGCCTCCCTTCCTGTGTCCTAACGGCTATGTGCCCACTGTAGTCCCGAGAGAGGAGGACAGCTCAAGAGACAGAAATGCTCAGGAAGTCTGCAAGGATTGAGACTCAACATGCACAGCTCCCCTTCCCCAACTTTATTTGACATGATATAAACTGATGAGCTCTGTTGGGGGCGGGGGGGTTATGGGAGGTAGGCGCTAAATAAAAAGCCAGCCACCACAGACAGATATCTTAAGAAATCAGAGAATCCTAGACTTTTATAGCAGAAAGGAGAATATTTCAATAAGATTCATGGGGTTGTGGATTTAGCTCAGTGGTAGAGCGCTTGCCCAGCAAGCTCAAGGCCCTGGGTTCGGTCCTCAGCTCCGGAAAAACAAAAACAAAAACAAAAATAAAACTTTGTTCAATAAGATTCCTTCCAAATACTGATCCTATACTGAAATAATGTGAGTTCAAAGAATACCACCTATCAAAGCACCCCATTTTACAGATGAGGAAATGGAAACCCAGAAAAAAGTTTTGAATTGTTTTAAATCTCATGGTTTCCTGGCTACAAAGTTGGGAATAGAGCCTACATCTTCTGCAGACTCACAGGTAAAACGAATTTTCCAGTTAGATGTTTTCCTCAACTGTAAATCTTCCAAATACTTACTGTACATGTGTGCTTGGGCATTTTTACCATCAGCTCAAGATTATTAGATACAAAATCAAATTCATTATGTTTCCTTTGTTCCCCTGACACCAGGAATCTGAGTCAGAGTGTATTTGGCTTTGTTCTCTTTCAACCTCTCCCCATCCCAGCCTACTAATGAATTCTGTCCATTTTCCTTCAAAAACATCTCTAGCCCCTACCCTATTGACAAGTTAACCCCTAAGAAAACACTTGTGAGGGCTGGGAAAATAGTCCAATTAGTAAGATACTAACAGGACAAGCTACACAATTCATAAGGACCTGAGTTCAATCCCAGGAACCCAGCTGGGCATGATAGTGGGCTCTTATAATTCTAGCAGTGGGGAGGTAAAGACAGGAAGATCCCTGGGACTTCCTAGCTAGTCAGCCTAGCCTAAATCACAAGCCCCAGATCTCAATGAGAAACCTTGTCTGAAAAAATAAGTTAGATGGCTCCTGAGAAAAATCCGTTAGCCTGAAAACATGCACACACACAAAGAACAAATAAAAGCCTTCCGGTATAGATCACAGAACTTAGCTCAGCAATTGTCACTTTAGAAGCAATTAGTATTTGCTCAGCACATTCATCCACACTAGCATCTATTGAATATGTACTATTTGCCAGTCTTTGAGATGGATAACGCATTTTTCTTATCTTCTCAACGATACCCCTGAGAGTTGCCACCATGTATTTCTCCATGGCCACTTAAACATCTATTGCAACTCTAAGCAACCCCAGAGACCTATTTATTAGTCCTCAAGCAGTATAGACTCAAGCAATCTGCCACCAGTTCAGCAGCTAGAGAACTCTGTGGATGCTATCATCTGTATTTCTGCCCCAACATGTCAAAACTACATGAGTATGAGCCACTTGCTCAACAAAGATAGCATATTATCATGTGATGTCTAAATACCATTGTCTTCAAGCAATGAAATTTCATAACTAACTGGAAAGGTGGTGTCCTGAAAGTCAAGTGGGGTTTGACACCTGAAAGTTTGAGTAGACATACTTTTCCACATTCCTCTAAGAGTAACTCAAATTTAATTATATATAAAACAAATAGACATTTTAGGAATCGTTGGAACACCATACTGACTCTCCCATAAATATGTACATTTACCATGTATGAGTTTCAAAATCCATAAAAATAAAGGAGGAGAGGACTGAGTGCTTGCCTGATATGCATAGAGCCTTGGGTTTGATCCCCAGTACTGGAGAGGGTGGGGGAGAAGGAGAGAGAATAAAGTGGAAGCGATTGGTTGGCACCATTACACATCATCAGTAATCAAGGCAATATGGTGTTGGCAGAGGGACAGACACATCAAGCAACAGCACAGCAAAACCCAGAAGGAGACCCACATAAATGTGGCTACTTGATTTCTTTTAAAGATACAACTATAACTCAATGGGAAAGGGGGCTTTTTTAACTTACTTATTTAATGAGAGGGCATGCCTGTGCCTTGGCACTCATGTGGAAGTGAGAGAACAAGTTCTCTGGAGGTGGATCTCATTTTCCTCCTGACCTCCTTACCTGTTCAAGGAGGTTTCTGCTATGAAGCAGCATGCCCCAGGCTAACTGGCCCACAAGCTCCCAGCAAAGGCACAACCAAGTTGGTAAGTCAGTTAACCATCACAAACTTCCACCTGAGTATCATATTTGATATTTTAAAAGTTCAAAATGGATCATGGACTTAGACATATTTTCAGAGTGAAAAGACTCACAAAAGCAAACAGGAAATAATCTCCAGGTCCTAGAGTTTAGGTGGCACCATGAGAAGTCCCATGAACAAATCAATAACTTGCACCTGATCAAAATGTGAATGATTCCAGGAGCGAATGGTAGCACACGCCTGCAATACCAGCATTTGCAAGGTGAAGTCAAGAGAATTTTGTGTTTGACGCCAGTCTGGGCGGTTTACCAAGGCCCTATTTCACAAAAACATTTTAAAAATGTGAAAGACCCATGTTAGGAGATATTTTTAAGACCAACTACAGAATTAGAGGAAATATTTGTAATATATCTGATTAATGAGGAGTGTAAGAAAATCAGTAGTAGCTGGGCAGTGGTGGCATACATCTTTAATCCCAGCACTTGGGAGGCAGAGGCAGGTTAATCTCTGAGTTCGAGGCCAGCCTGGTCTACAGAGCATGTTCCAGGATGGCCAGGGCTACACAGAAAAACCCTGTGTCGAAAAACAAGAAGAAAAGAAAATAGGCAAAAGAGATGAAGTCATGTTATGGCAAAGAAAAAATATGGATGGTAGATATGTGAAAAGATTGGTACCACTAGGGAAAGGCAAACTGAGACCACAGTGGAACATGTGCACCTACGAGAGCAGCTGAAATGAAACGAAAAAACATGACAATACCAAATACTGAGGAGAATGCAGAGAAACAGGATCTCTCAGACCTTGCTGTGGGAATGAGAAGTGCTACAAAAACACTCTGCAAAACTAAACATGCAATTACCATAGGACCAAGTAATCCCATGCCTGGGCATTTGTCCCAGAGAAATGAAACTATATCCACACTAAATCTCATACATGAATGTTTATAGAAGCTTGATTTGTAATAGAAAAAAATTTTTAAACACCCCAAATGTCCTTTGATAGGTGACTAGTTACACAAAGTGTGGTACAATTAAAAAGAAAAAGAAGAGAATGAGCGACATCTTCGAGGGGCCTCCAGGGTGTGGTCTGGAGTAGCAAACTTATACAAGTTCTTCACCTCTGCCTCCCTGCCATGGAGAACTCTCTGTTCAGTTCCTCCTGATTCAAAAGACCATTTGTCAAAAAGAAGCACTCTGGGTGATTTAATTTTGTGGCAGTATATTCAAAGCGAGCATCTCTAAGGCAATTATTTTTTTAATGTTATCATTCATCCCATATCGACAAGACACACACATTTCCAAGATGACAGAGCTTCACGCAATGCAATTCCTGCCCCTTGACTCTTTTCAGAGATGAGAGAGAAAGTCTCCACTGAACTGTGCTCAGATGAGGGGAAAGGGTGATTCAGGCTGATGGCAGAGGTGAAAGAGTAGTGGGGAAGAGGGACGATACAGCCCAGGGGATATCAAGGGGGAGGAGAGAGGCCCTCTTAGCTGCTGGGGCTGTCCCACTGATGCAAGCTTGCTGTCCTCTCCAGCTGCAGACCCAGACTCTGAGACTGGCTACTGCTGCCTCTTCCTCAGGGAGGCCTTGCTGGTACCCTGGCACCAAGTTAGATTTCCCTGGTGTCCATCTTGATAACACTTGAAGCTAACTAACCTCTATAGTATAGATGCATCTGTAATTACCAAAGTGTGAGATGAAATATTTCCTGTTCAATAAGGTTGTGTGTGATCTATTGAATGTCTGTCTACCACATGGGAGTGGATGTTCCGTGAGTGCTAGGGCTCTGTTTTAGTCCCCTTTTGTATAATCCCAGCACAAGGGAGGGGCTCCGTACATGAAGAGAGCAAGAGCCTAGCTAAATTAAACAGTTACTTGAAGGAATATGAACTTCAACTTGTATTTGTTCTCTCTCACAGAGTAGAGAAACACTGGCTACCCCCACTTATCACAGTGGATAAGCCTCTATAGATATGGGGAATATCCTGAAATAAAACGAGTTGTTCATCTACAGCTAAAGGGCTCAATGATAATAAAGTAACATACTCCCATCTTGGAGTCTGAAAGCCCATTGTTAATTCTTTGAGATATAAAATCCCCAGTCCTGAATGTTCTTCATAGAAAAATGTGCATATCGGCACGCATGTGTCTATGATTGGGAAGTGGGGCTTCTTGCCACCTACCAAGGATCCCTTCAAATCAGCCAGTTGAGCCCAGGGATTGATGGGAACATTTGCTAGGTTAGAAGGGTGTTGGTGCCCACACAAGCTTTTTGAAAGACTAATGGGTATCAAAAATCATGGTTTGGATCACTATTTCCCAAAAAAGAAAAGTAGGTTGGGAACATATAAAGGATTTGAGAGATGACACCACCCTCCATTGGACTTAGACCTTGGCGCCCAAATGCTCATCTTCATTCTTCTGCAGGTTTCCTAGCCCTTATTGTGCACATTATAGCTCTCCTGCTGGCCAGTTAGGAAGCACAGACTCTTCAGTAGGAGCAATTGGAGGTTGCCCATGTTCCAACACAGTTCATTTCAGAAACAAGTCCCACCTGTTTAGCCCTTCACACAGCAGCTTGTCCTGTCTTCTCAGTTACCAGATTCATCCCTGAGCCTCCAGTCCTCCTCCATTAAGGCCCTTCCCTGACTGAGCTCCATGCTCAGACCCCAGGACACAAGGACAATTGCTCTCTTCACAGCCACCGGACACCAGAGCTGTTGTTTGAGTCTCTCTTGGTCCTTTGACCTGTCTTGTCTGGAATTAGCTTTTCTCCCTATACTCTCCATTGATTCAGCTTTGCCCCCAGCTGCTCTTCTACTAGCTGCTGCCCTTGGCTAAATGGCTCTCTTCCCCAGAGTTTCTCCCACTCACTCCTACCAGCTTCCGTGTTCTCCATCCTTAAGTAGTCCGCAGACTCCTGTCATCTGCTGCTGCCACGCCATACCCCGGTTTGATCATTTCCTTCAGAGTGTCCTCACAGGGTGAATTCCTAGTTCTAGTCCCTAACCTCCCTAGCCCCACCCCACCCCACTCCAGCATGGGTCCTTTGCCCACCAGCAATTTGTAATGGATTCTTGGAGTCACCTTGGGCTCCACTGTATGGCTTAACTCCAGTTCACAGAGAACAGAAGAGTGGGTCTTCAGAGAACATGTGTACATGTGTACTTATTCTCCCTAGCTTAGCTGAATTCTGATACTTGTCAGTGGCTGTATTTTACAACTTGTTTTAGATTTTAAAAAAATATGGAAGCCAGGCATAGTGGTTCTCAGCAGACAAAGGCAGATGGATCGCTGTGAGTTTGAGGCCAGCTTGGTCTACATACCAAGTACCAGGCCAGTCAGGGATACACAGTAAGTCCCTGTCTCAAAAAAATGTGTATTCTATAAAGAACTCCAAGAATGGAATCTGAAGTTTCTTGGCACATATACACACACACACACACACACACACACACACACACACACAAAAAAAAAAAAAAAAAAAAAAAAAAAAAACCCTGATATACAGCCAGGCAGTGGTGGCTCACGCTTGTAATCCCAGCACTCGGGAGGCAGAGGCAGGAGGATCTCTGTGAGTTTGAGGCCAGCCTGGGCTACAGAGTGAGTTCCAGGACAGGCTCCAAAGCTACAGAGAAACCCTGTCTCGGAAAACCAAAAAACAACAACAACAACAACAAAAACTGATATACTAATTGCCCTGAGTTGATAATCATGTATTTCTATACATGTGTAGAATTATCCAACCACAGAAAACAACATAAAGTAAAATAATAAAAATAAGACTACCCACTCCTGAAGCATCTATGAGGGAAGATCTCATGAGTGTGTGATATCTGTTGGGAAAGGACCTGCTGGGGAGGCCACTGATCCAACTTTGAGTTCTTGTCCCCTTCTGAGATGTGGCCTGCTTGGCCAAGCCCGCTAGAGTTGCTGGGCCTCTTTTTCTCTCTCCCGTGGGGTAGCAACAGTGTCTACTTCTGAACATTGCAGATTAACTGAGACAGGGCTCATGGGACTGTCATATGGTACTTGGGTACTGATGTTTCATTAATATCAACCAAGCAAAAGAGGAGGACACGAAACATGACAACCTTGGATTCCTCTGAAACGTAGGGGCTTTCGCAGCCCAACCCAAGGGCTGCCTTGTGGCCCCTCATGTTTAACAGCTGGGGCTTTGTTTTCCAACCCATAGGTGTGCTGTCCTGCCACCTGGGTGGGCCTCCCTGCAATAATGAAGGGCTTTCTGGAAGAGGCTAGGCTTCTATTTGCCCCCAAATGGAGCCTGCACTTGTATTTGCTCACAGTGAATTTTCAAATATAGAAGATGATGAGCTTGTTTACGAAATAAATGTGTGTGTTTGGATCCATTTGCCATCTCCCTCACAGATGCCTTTTCCCCCTCCCTATGCTGAGGGCTTCAAAAGCGCAATGGACTGTGGGATAGGAAAATGCAAGTTATTGGTCTTCTTGGACTCACAAATTATTTACAGAGCACAGGATTTACAGTCAGGAAGGATTTTTTTTTCACAGAATCAGGCAAATCCTAGATGCTCTCTATGTATACAAACCTCCTTTCCAACAGTTATGAAAGGACATTTTAAACTTTAAATGAGAGCCCTGTTCACAGGACATTCTCTGCACTAAATTCCAATCAAAGCATCACATTGAGAGCAAGGGGATTATGTGGAATCGTCACCCTTGGGTGGCAACTTTTCTGAAGCCATGCTGTGACTCAGGAAATAGGCAAGGGTCCTTCTTTGTATCCATGGTTCACTCTCTCAACTCTTTGTATGTCTGAAAACCAGGCATAACTTGTAACAGATACCAGCGGGTAGAATTCTACCCAGGCTCGGGTCAGCTTGGATGGTTCCATACAGATATTCAAGTTTAAACTCTGCCCTCCATAGAAGTCGTCGGCAGCTGTTCTCCAGCAGCTGCCTAACCAACTGCCATCAGACCAAAATTACCCCCACCTCAAGGTCTCCACCTCAGGACATGATAAACACACTCCCTGGGGCTCCTTCTCTGACCTGTGAACTGCAATTACCCACATTGGAAGTCAGCTCTGGTCTTCTCCCATATTTTTTATTTGAACAACAAAAGGGCAGCTTTCAAGCTATCCCTCACTCTCTGCACATGTGGAATGAGATAAAACAGAAAAGTTTGCTGAGTCAGATCCCCAGAACTAGATCCAGCCAGAAATGATGTGAATGTGGAACCAATCAAGAAGTTACATGTGTTACAAAGGTCTAGCTTAATGATTCTCTTTAAAATCGGTTTTTAAAGTTTCCAACTGCAGCATAAAGAGTGGAACTCTCGCCCTCTATTACCAGTTCCTTGTTTTTATTTGGAGAGAGGATGTTTTGCAGAATTTGTGGGTAACGGGGGATTGGGGTGAAACTGAGGTTAGGAATTCAGAGGGAACAAGAGGTAAAGAATGAGGCCATTGCTTCTGTGTTGAGAGGTCACCACACAGGCAGTTAATTAAATGTATATTAATTTTCCAGAAATGCAGTATGAAAATCAGCAGCATTTTGTTGGAACAAAATATTTAACAGCTAGAAAAAGTCAAGCTCATCTTCTGCCTATGTGACCCTAAGTGGTGCTTTTCTGGAAGGAAAACTTATTTGAAATAAAATATCACAACAGAAGTGGTACTTGTGAGGGGCATGAAAAAGCCATAGCAGAGAAGGTTGGAAACTGTCACCCAAGAAGAGCATAATCCCCGGCCGCAGACCCTCTGAAGGTTAGCAGGCCGGGCCAGTGCGCATGTTCACCCACCTGTGTGCCCAGGTGTCTTCGCTTGTTTATGTTCACAGCAAAACCTGGTGGTCATATTTCTCTCGTGTGCTACACGAAAAGTGGAAGTACAAGAATGGACCCATTGTATGGCCCCCTGCAGCTTGGTGTCATAAGAGGGGAATCTCAAAATGATGGATGGGATTATATTTGGATAGCCATTGAGGAGCTTTCTGAGGCCAACAGTAGAATGAAGCTCTGTTGAAGGCCCACAGCTGAAAATTTCAGGTGTTCTCAACCCAAACGAGACGCCCCCTGTAAGCTTCTATGTTGTTAGCTTGAATGGCGCTTCTCAGTTTTTGCTTGTGACTCTGGTAAAAGGGAAGGAGCGACTTGGGGCCGGCTGCAATTTCTAGCTAGGGAAGGCCCCTAAGATAGAGAGGTGTCATGGAGGGGTGGGAGGGAATCTTCGCCACGGTGTCAAACTCTCTTCCCGGATGCCTGCCCGCCATCTGTCTTTTTTTTTTTTTCCATTCACTTGTACATACATTCCTGTAGTATTTACCGAACACCTATTTCAGGCCTGAGCCAGGGCAGGAGTCTACAGAAGGCATTTGTTTTCTCCTCTCCCTCTCAATGGCTCTTCTCTCCTCCTCTCTCTCCCCATAATTCAGTGGTAACGGGGCTGCATGGAGGAATATTCAAAATGTGTCCCTGTAGGAGACATCTGCGCCAGGAATTTCCAGCAACCCCCAAGGAGAGTGGCAGATTGATGAGACTCTGTTTGCACTAACTAGGGAGTGGAAGGAGGTGGGAGTAGGTGGAGACCTGCAGCCAACAGTCTGCCTGAGCCCACTCTATAATTCCCATTGATAGGCCCCTTGGTCTGTGCCAGACCCTGTACATACTGCTTCTCATACCTCATTCAATCTTCCAGTCCTTTGAGGTCACTGTTATGATAACACCCTTTTTTATACAAGGAAATTAAAGCTAGGAGTTGGAAGGGACAGGGTCACATAGGACGTGGCAGAGCCCCCACTCAAGGGTACACACTCTGTGTGTCCTATATTCTTTGGCTTTGGTTTTAAATTTTTGAACAGTCTTATTATGTAGCTCAAGGTGACCTGGAATTCACTATGTGGGCTGGGCTAGCCTCAGACTTCGTGCCCAGCCTCTCTGAATGTTGAAATTACAGGCATGCACCCCACCCACCCAGCTCAAAGTTTGTATTTACTTAGTGTTTATTTTCTTGGAGCCTGCGGCACAGGTTAGGGTAGCACTGTACCATGGAGCTATATGCCTAGACACTGAGCTTTTGAAAATGCCCAGGCATGAACAAAGATAATTTAGTTCCTGAGTGACTTCAGTGTGTCAGGATGATCTTGGAATGAAGCTACACTGTTTTTTCTAATAGATGTATAGCCTTGGGTGGTATTTACTAAGCATCACCATCTTCCTGTGTACTTAAAATAACAAATTGTGCTTATAACATGGTTTTAAAAAAAACCCACAGGTCTACAGTCTCCCACAAGCAAAATCCCCCAAAGAGAGCCTAAAAAGAGAATTCCTCCCTGGAGATCCATTACATTTCATAAATAATAATGAGGTGGCCCTTTTTGAAGTGTTGTGGATTCCTCTGGCAAATCCAATTGCCTCTATTTCTTTATTCAGATTTTACTCGCTCATTCTGAAACACAACTAACACCAAAGAGCCAGGGCAGCTGCCATTCTGTGCCAAGAGATTGCCTTGCCATTTTCCAGGTGTATAAAAAACAAGGAGTGTCAGTTACCTCCACATGTCCTATCTGGGGTCATACCCTGGGAGAACTTATTCTATTTCAGCTTCCACTTCCAGGCAGTCCGGGGGAAAAATGAGTCTGAGCAACTCCTAGAACAAGCACCTGCTTCAGTCACTGCCCCAGTGTGGACACACTAATCCCTGGCTTTACAAGCGGTCTGCCTTCCATGCAACAGAGCAGGCTCCTCTAATGGGCCAGCGCTTCTGGTTTTAATACCCGAGTCTTGATTTCTAACAGGTGGGTGCCACAGTTGTTCTGCTCTTAGCATGAGCCAAGTTCACGGCTCAAACAATATAAGATTCTTCATAAAGAGCCTGTGAAACCACAAGATGGTATTAGTGGAGGGAGCTCAGCTGAGTTTCCCTCACCAACACTCCAAGCTAGCGATTTGGACCAGGAAGGAAGAATTCCCCAACTTTGCTGCTTTCTTTATCCGGGAAAAATTACATGACTGTCTGTCTGACTGACTGTCTGTCTGTCTCTCTCTCTCTCTCTCTCTCTCTCTCTCTCTCTCTCTCTCTCTCTCTGTGTGTGTGTGTGTGTGTGTGTGTGTGTGTGTGTGTCTGTCTGTCTGTCTGTCTGTGAGCATTACGTTTGTGAAAATCTCAGTGATATCAGAACACAGGAGCTGCCTAGCTCTGGGTATGTAGAACCAGGCACGAATGAGGAGTGCCCCCCCCCCTGACTCAACCATTTGGCTGTTGAGGCTCCTCCCTTCCCTCCCTTTCAAGCACTCTCTGCAGTGATACAGCCACCTAGGCTTGGTAAGTGAAGTTGGAAATTCTTTATAAAGATACAATGAAATCGGAAAGAGACGTGCTCCCTGGGACTATGTGATGGTCTAGTTCCATGAGAAATTTAAGGTTTTGAGACTGTGTGGCAACTCTTTGCATCAGGAAGGGTTGTTAGGTGAATGGACAGGCAGATTCAGAGGTGCCATATCTGGTGGCTTTGTGTAGAAGCCCCATGTGTTTTCTTTACCAAAGTAGGATTGAAGTGGGGCTTGGGAGGTTGCTCAGTCGGTGAAGTCATTGGCATACAAGCTTGAGGACCTAAATTCACATCAACAGTGTGCCTGTGATTCCAGTGCTAGAGTGATAGAGATAGGCAGCTTGCTAGACAGCCCATCTAGCCAAATTCAGGAGGTTCAGATTCAGTGAGAGGCCCCATCTCAAAAATAAGGTGGTTGTCTATTGAGGAATAGTCACGTTTCAGAATACCCCAATGGCCTGTTTACCACAAAGTCCCCTTAGCTCTTGCACTGCTATGGATGCTGTAACATGGTGGAAGGTGAGCATGTTAAAAATTAAACAGCACCCTCCCCCATCTCCTTAAATCCAATGTGCATGTGGTGGGGTAGATTTAAGAGCTGGTGACTTGGCATGAGGAACTGCTGAGTTTGGTGGGAAGAAAGAGGGTTCACAACTGCTCAGTGCTCTTAGAATTTGAAGATCAGTTGTTCTTCTGGGGAGGGACATCCTCCACAAATGAGCGCCTCCTTTGCTGGCCAGAGTCTCATCAACTATACTATCCATTCTCAAGTATCTGTTTTCGAGGAAATGAGATTTAGCCTTCCAGGAAGGTGCAAACTATCCTCACCTGGGCCTGCCCTGGCTGGCCTGTAAGGGAGAGCTCACAAGAATGCCTAACAATATGCTTCCTTGTGTTTTTTTCAAAACTCAATCTTGCTAGAAAGCCTTAATTTTGCCTCTCAATGCCTGGGCCATCTCAGAGGTTCTCTCAGCCTTCCACTGTGATAAGAAGTTGCTTCAAAGAGGCCCGCTGCAGCTTGTTTTGCTCTTCTTGAATACTAATTCTGCTCACTCTCCTAACCAACTCAGCCATCAGACACCAAGGCAGACTTCCCCATGTATCTTAGAGCACTAGTCCACAGTCCAGACCATTTCAGGACTCCCTTCATATACAGATTCACTGGAAGGGGGGAAGACATCAATAGGCTGCTGGGAAGGCCTGAGGCCCAAATTCACTTTTGCAACCATGGTCCTGAGCCCCTATTTCCATAGCATTAGCATGTGGTGTCTGTCTTTGGGGACCTTACATGACAGCTGCAAGCGTTAAGAGGGGTAAGAAGACACAGTATGCTTTGTTAGCAGAGGGAGAGCTCCAATCAAATAAAAAAATATCCAAATTAAGCAAAAATGTGATGGTCTTGAGAGTTGTTGCCATATGTAACCCATATATGATCAAGTAAGCTTTTTTATGAACTCTCTGGATCCTGCAATTGCTTAGAGCCTTGTAAATGAGCATAAAGGTATTTTTAAAGGTCATTACCATTACTCTGTTCTAAGTTAAATAGAAATTTGTCTTTGAACGCTTGTCCTATTGCTATCCCATGGCCTGAGTGACCTTCTAGTTCTAAGGAGCAGAGGAGTGAGCCCTAACATTCCAATCCAGCATAAGAACCTTGTAAAGACAAGCCTTACTTAGCACAAGGCTCTCAAAGACCACACAGTTTAGAAAGGCTGTCTCAGGTCCCTATCCTCCCAGGCATGGTGGCATCAACCCAACTAATGGAGAGAAAAAAGGTTGGAAGTTCAATATAGGTAAGACTTCTTATTCTCAATAAAAACATAAGTAAAAGGTGGATTTCTCCATGTATGATAGCACTAGTCTGTAATTTCAGCTACTTGGGAAACTGAGGGAGAATACTCACAAGCCCAAAGCCAGCTTGGGCTACACAATGAGTTCCAGGTCATCCTAGACAGCTTAACAAGATTCTTTCTCAAAATAACAAGTAAAGTGAAGGCTGAGAGGCTGGAGAGATGACCCTGTAGATGATAGAGTCCTTGATACATAAGCACAAGGACCCACATAAAAAAAATGGGGCAAACCTGGTGGTCCACCTCTAATCCCAACACTCCAGAGGCAGAGACAATGATCCCTGGAGCAAGCTGGCTGAATTAGTGAACTCCAGGTGATTGAGGAAGATACTTGATAATGACCTCTGGCCTTCGAAAGCATGAACATACATGAAAACACACAGGCACCCACACACACACATGCAAACAAACACACACACACACACACACACACACACACACAAACACACGCATGCATGTGCAAGCACACACACCTCTCTCTCTCTCTCTCTCTCTCTCTCTCTCTCTCTCTCTCTCTCTCTCTCTCTCTCTCACACACACACACACCCCACACTCTCTCTCATTCTCTCTCTCTCTCTCTCTCTCTCTCTCTCTCTCTCTCTCTCACACACACACACACACACACACACACACACACACACACACACACTCACTCGGGGAGTAGATTCTGTGATCAAACTGTGCACAGAGGAAATGACTGGCTCTCTGGCCATCATGACCAGTTGTCGCTCCATCTTTCCTTGGACACCTACATAAGAAGCAGAAGAAAGACATTCAGCCCCTCACCAGCTTTCCCCACCTATGTTTTAGAGCAGCTTTTTTCCTCTCCTGCTGGTACCCAAGACCAGCACCTGTGGCCCTTAGGACAGATTTCTTTCTGTTTGGCTTCATTTCCTGTTGTCTTGTTAGCTTTCTCATTCAAAATGGAGTTTAAGGTTGGAGGAAGTTACAAAACCCGATATTTATAGTTGGGAGCTATTTTCTCAGGAAAGGGACATGTATGTCTGTTCAATATCTGGAAAGATATAGTTATTGGTTTACTGGAACTGATGTACATAGTACTCCAACCTTGAGACACAAACTTTACTGTCTCTCAGTTGTGGAGGCTAAAAGCTGGAGACCAAGGTATGAGTAGGGCCACGCTGTCTTGACAGCTCTGGGTGGTGTGGGGGTGGGGGGCTCAGCTGTGTAGTTCTGGTATTTGCCAGCAATCCCTGGATTGCAGATGCATCATTCATTCCAGGCATGTGGCCATCTTCTCCCTGTGTGTCTTCATGTTATCTTTTCTCTGCCCATGTCTGTCTCTGTGCTCAGATTTCTCCTTTTAATAAGAACATCATCAGTCATATTGGATTAAAGCCCACCATAATGATCTCATTTTAACTTCCTTGCCTCTGTAGAGACCAGGTTTCCAAATAAGGTCTCATTCTGAGACACTCAGTTAAGATTTCGACATATCTTTTGGAGAGGGATGCAATTGAGCCCATATACATTTGTAGATGAGTGATGTGGATGTAAAGACTCCCCTTGAAAAAAAATTTCCAAATAAAAGATTTTTTTTGCCTTTGGTGAGGAGAAGATTATCAAGGAGCAGAGAATTTACCCCTTTGATATTCATAAAATAATATTGTATATCATATGTGTAGATATATTATAAGATATAATACTACAATAGAGGATCATTTCATATGTTTTATTTTATTTTATTTTATTGAGATAGCGTCTCATTCTGTAGCCCTGGCTGGCCTGAAATTTATTATGCAGCCCAGGCTTTCCTCAAACACACTGACTCTTCCTCCAAAGTGCTGTGATTAAAGGTATTAGCTATCTTGTACTTATTTTTAACAAATACATTATATATTTATTTTTAGTGTGTATATTCTATAGCATATGTAATGCACACAGGTTCAACCTATTGTGTATACATATGTGCTTGCATGTGTATATATTTTAACCAAATAGTGATTTCAGGAATAGGGTACCAAGCCAAGTTGCTGATATTTCTGGAATCAGGAGTATCATGCCTAAATTCAAATCACTGCTTCATAAAAAGTACAGGCAAGAGTGATGGACAGTGATATTTGCCAATGAAACACTATACTTTATATGAGGATAGGCTCAACTGTGAACACTTTTGACAGTATTTAGAAGGGGAATGCTGAAACAAAACCTGAGATTGACCACAGGGGAACTTAGGGAAGGGGAGACAGCACACTTTGCTTCTGGTTTCCCAGGACCTCTGGAGTATTCTGGTCTCTCCCTCTGTGCTTGGATCTGGGGTGAACGTGTCCATCTGCTTTCAGAAAGAACAGTGTGAAGCCTGTGGCAATGGTTCCTTCTTTAGCTTAGAGAATTTTTAAGTGACCTCAGAGCCCTACCCATTTGCCTGAGTAATCCCAATGACTTCAGCAAGACCTTTCCAAGCACCCATCATTCTTCAGTATCCCATGGACCTGAAGCTTCTGGTTCTCATTATACTCTGTCTCTCAATTGCCAAGACAGTCTGGTTTGGGCCTGAGAATTTCTTCTTTCCTCCTGTGTAAAAGCCAAACCAAGGAATACTTCTGCTTTGTCCTCTTTAGAGGTTGATTCATCACAGAGTTAGGGAAAGGAGTGTTGCTTCCTTTTGGGATAGTGAACATTGGGACCATCAGGCTAGGAATATATAAAGTCCTTGTCATCAGCAAGCTGAGCAGGGAAGCCAATGAGCAGGCCAGGACCCTTGACAGGGCCCTAGGCTCTCAAGCTACAAAGGCTTTCCCACTATTGCAAGCCTTGAAATGAAATATTGGAAAAGGTGTGGGGAAGGGGCTAGCCCATAACTAGATTCAGGTCCTTAAGGTTTAGACAAGGAGGCAGAGGAACATGTGATGATTTCTGTTATCCTTTTATTTGTGTGTGTCCAATGTGTGCAGACATGTCCGTGGTTATGTGTGGATGTGTACAAGTGTGTGCACATGCATGTAAGTGTGTGGAGGGCAGGGGCCAATGTTGGGCATCTTCCTTGATTGCTCTCTAACTGATTTTTTAAGTCAGAGTCTCACTGAACCTGGAGTTCACGGATTCATTTAAGCTGCCTGGCCAGTGAGCTCCTGGGAGATTGCTACCTCCATCCCACCCATGCCTCTCTAGAGCTAGAAGTACCAGCACATACACTGTGCCTGCCTTTTTTTACGTAGGTTCAGGGGATCAAACTCAGGTCCTCACACTTGCAAAACAAGCACTTTACCTACTTTCGTGTGCACCTTAAAGAGTTTACGAGGATTGGAAAGATGGCTCAGTGGTTAAGAGCACTAGCTGCTCTTCCACAGGACCAGGCTCAATTCTCAGCACCCACACTGAGAACTCAAAACTGTAACTCTTGTTAAACAGGATTCAACCCTTCTTATGGCCTCTGTGGGCATGAGGCATACATATGGTACACAGACATACATACAAGTAAAACACCCAAACAAATAAAATAAAATTTTAAGTTAGAAAAGGGTATAGACCAGGAATTAAGGAATGAAAAGAGGTAGTAGGGATCAGACTCACATGGGAAAGAGATTTGAGGCTTTCTTTCATTTGAAGGGTGCATGTGTATGTATGTATGTATGTATGTATGTATGAATGAATGAATGTATGTATGTGTGCCCATGTACCCATGCAGATATATACATAAATGCTTTTCTTTTCTCACCAAGTCCCAGCCATGGCCCAAGCTTCTTTACTTTCTGTAATATACACACACACCTCCCAAATTGTAGGCTCCCTAAAATTGACTGACAGCCTCACTATCAAAAGAACCTTTCTTCTGAAGCTTTTTTTATCTCTCAGGAGCCAAGAGATGGCAAGTGGCCCCAGTCAGGATACATATACTTATACCACGTGGCTACACTCTGGGTAGAGCAGAGACACATGGTAGCTTTGAGTTAGAGAAAGATGCATGCCAGTTAGGTCCATTAAAAATCAACCAGACAGTCTATAAAATCAACCGTGGTTTGACTTGGACGTAGGCCACTCTTAAGAGGCCATATACATGCACCCCACTTTAAAGGCTCTGTGCCCAAAGCTCGCAGTTTTGAAAGGGAACAGGGAATGTGCCTGGCTGGGTTTTGGAAGCTGTCTAGAGCCCTTGCTTATTGACACAAGTGTATCAAGGAGGTGGTGAAGCCCTGGGTAGAGCTTCTGATCCAACTCTCTGCCCTCCCCAGGGTAATGCCCTGAAATCATCTCGAGCAAATGGACCTTTATTTTGTTTGAGTAACCTTGTAAAGCCTACTAAAGGGTTAAATGTGTGGTCTGGGCTGCTGTGGAGTTGAGAGCTTTGCACAGACACAAACCTAGCTTGTCTTTTTAAAATGAGAAGGGACTCTGGGGCTTTGTGGCAAATGGTGTTTGGTTTTTTTTGGGGGGGGGATTAATCTGAAATAAATGATTAAATTAAAGCATAAACTGAATTAGAGGCATGCATTTGGGATTTTCCTTACATTTTTATGGAAATTATGAAATACATCCCTTTGTTCAACTTTAAAATTAAACCAACTTAGCTTCTCCATGCAGAAAGAAAGGGGTTCCCAGGACCTGAAATTTTCAGTTTCCCCTTGTGTATGGCTTTGTGTATTTATTTTTTTAATTTTTGTGTGCAGCTAAGGCATGGTTCCCCATTGTTTTGTAGCCTTATTGTGGTTTGATTTCATATTGGACTACTTACCTTTTAGTAACTGAATTCCCAGTCCAATGAAAAGTTCTCTCTCTTACAAGGAGCCCAGGCTCCTATTTATTTCACAACCTTTATTTGTGTATGAGATGAACCATGACATTTAAACTATGCCTGATAGCTTAACAGATTATAAGAACAAAACCAGATGGCCCAAACAAAAATAATGCTTTGATTGCTTTCAAATTCAACATCAAAAATTAAAAACAGCTTTCAAAAAGCCTTGACATTTTTTTTCCAGAAATGACTTTGAGTCATATATGTATACATGGACCTCCTGACCTCAAATTAGAAGTATATAAAAACAAAAATGTAACAATTGCCAGTTAGGAGTATTTGCCCCTTTTATCTTTTCTGTAGCTCCATTTTCTCCCTGCAGTTCCTTTTAGAATAAAACTGTATATATGTATATATTTAATGGCTGCTTTTTAGTTTAATTTGAATGGCGCCTTTTTAAAGGATCCAGTCGAGGTGTTTTCAAACCCCTCTGAAGAAAATGGACTTTGTTAAGTGTTAGCAGTTCATAATTCTTCCACAGAAAACGGTGAATAATGCACAGTTACTTTAACTTGTGTTTCACAAGGTTCCAAAATAGAACCGATCCCAGGGTCTTTAGCGCAAATGCAAGTTCCATAAAAGCAATTATTTCATTTTCTAGCTCAGTTTAGTGTACCTTCAGCATCATTAGTATTAATCACAAGTCTCACTCTCTCGGAACACAATTAGCCAACTAATTCTTTAAAACTGACTGTGAAAGAACATTGATTTTTCTCCCCCCTTGACATGGTGTACAAGGCAAAGTTAGACTTGTGACTGCCTGAACTGCTAAATTAGCTTTCAGAGCATGCAAATGCCTTTCCCTCTGTCTGTCTGTCTCCCTCCCTCCCTCCCTCTCCCCTCCTTGTTCTGTAGAAGATTCTTTCTTCTGACTCTAATTCCTTTCTCTTCGAATAAGCTGCAGAAGAATGAGCAAACTTTGTTGCAAATCAAAGCTCTGACAGTTCTATTTCCCTGAGCTAATTGCATGTTCTTTTAGAGTTTCCTTTTCCTCTCTGTTTCCCTTTGTTTTGACAACAAGAGTCTGGGAAAACAATATACAAATGATCACTTTGCTGTCACGAGTATACCGAATTTTAAAAATAAATGAACTGTCGAACCAGAAAGCTTCCAGGGGCTTATGGAGCAAGCTCTTTCTCCGAACTGTTCCAAAAACAGATGTGGAAATGTTTAGCTAATGGCCCTCCCTGTTCTCCATGCAGAATTCCTGCATGTCTCTAAGGACATCAGAGGAGATAGGCAGACAGAATTCCCACCTTCTCTCCAGGAGACTTCGGTTAAACTGCTCACTTTGTCCAGTAATGCCACAAAACTGATTTGCACTTGAGTTTTTGTGTCTTTTGAAAAGCTTCCTAATCAAACATGGTGGCGCATGCCTTTAATCCCAGCACTTGGGAGACAGAGGCAGGCCCATCTGTGAGTCTGAGGCCAGCCTGGTCTACAGAGTGAGTTCCAAGCCAGGCAGCCCTACATAGTGGCGCCCTGTCTCAAAAAATTTAAAAAAAAAAAGCAGCCTGAAATTTAAAAGGCCCCGTATTTTGACCAATATTCCATCTCTTTCCTTTAAGACATAGATGTATGGTAGGAAAAAAATTAAATCTGCTCTTAGCAATTTTTAAATAAGGCAGAGCACAATAGGGATAAATTTACCTGAAGTCTACCGCTAGGCTTCACGTGCACACACAAAATCACACATACGCTCTATAATTGCAGAACCAAGCAACAAGTATTCCAGTCTCAAGGAAGCTCTGTTGCCTTTAACCAATGCCTCATCTTTCCTGCTCACCCCAGGTTCTATTTGTAACTTTGAGAACGTTAATTCTCCTTTCTAATGCTGTGACCCCTTAATATGGTCTTCATGTTGTGGTGAACCCCAACCAGAAAATTATTTCCATTGCTACTTCGTAGCTGTTATTTTGTACTGTTATGGATCGCCATGGAAATATCTGATACGCAGATGGTCTTAGGTGACAGCTATGAAAGGGTCACTTGTTCCCCAAAGGGGTCTCGACCCACAGGTTGAGGACCACTGTTTCAGAAGACTATAAAGCAATAGATATAGTAAATAATTTGAGCCAACTATGTCATAATATCACATTATTCCCCATAAATTATTCCAAATATATAAATATACCCTTTTCATTCCATGGAGACATTCACAGATTGATAATATTTGAGGAAAAATATTGGCTCTGTACTGAATATGTAGGGACTTTTTGTCATTATTCTCCAACAGTATAACCTAACAACCATTTCCATAGCACTTACATATACCAAGTATTATAAGTAAGCTAGAGATGAGTTACAGTGTACTGGAGGATGGGGCTAGGTTGTATGCTGTTTATATAAGAAAGCTGAGCATCTGCAGATTTGGGCATTCCCACAGGCTCCTGGAACCAGCCCTCCATAGATAGTGAGGGAAGACTATATCCATTTTATTATTCAAATTATTGTTCACCACTTTAAATATATGGGTGCCGGACTTCATAAACAGCATTTTTATCCATTCCCTGTAGAAATCTTGGCATGGTGGCACACATTTGTAATCTCTCACTGCACCTGAAGGTTGCCATTTTGTCTGGTCTGGCTCTGCTTCCTGGCCCCCTAGGACTATAAGCAGCTTTTTAATCTGCCCTCTTGAGATCTGGTCCTCAAAAGCGTTTTACCCACTGAGCGTTCTCCCTAGCAGTGACCTCATGAATTTTTAATGTAAAGGATTCATCGATGATTAGTCCAAATATGGGAGATCTTGGGTAGAGGAAGGGAAAAGAAGGAAAAGTAGTGGGAAATGTATATGCATAAACCACAGTTAAGAAAACAGAAAGCTCCTTGTACTGAGTAACTGCAAGGAAAACAAACATTTTGCATCCAGGTGTTAGAAGAGTTTGCCTGGCTGGACTATAGCTGGGTTCGGGACAGTATGTTCCATAGTTGAGCCCTGTTTGGTTCAACCAATGAATGTCAGTTCACCGCAGAGAAAATTTGCAATTAAGGCCCAACTGAGTCCCTGTAATCCATACTCTAAAACCTGTTTTCTAAGCCCGCCTGCCAGAAGCTGGACAGTAGTTACAAGGTGAGCGCGCCTGTCTTTGTATTTCCCTCCTCCTGGGTCTCCAACTGCCCCTCAGCACTGAAGATTTCTGGAGAGTTTAGCTTCA
Source organism: Onychomys torridus (assembly GCF_903995425.1). NCBI lineage: Eukaryota > Metazoa > Chordata > Mammalia > Rodentia > Cricetidae > Onychomys > Onychomys torridus. The sequence continues at coordinate 33,166,654 of NC_050466.1, read as the reverse complement.
ATTCTGTTCACATCCCACATCTTCTGGACTGCTGTGTGCAGTTCCAACTAGAGCTGGAAATACTCAGCTGCCTTTGGCCCCTGTAACCCAAGTCTTCCCTGTCCCTGCTCTAGATCCTATGCTGCCGGCCTATCTCAGTTAGGTGTTAGGAAAGCCAGCTCCTGTGATGAATTCACACTGTTTGGTGAATGACTTCTAACCATTCCCCAGCACAAATGAGTACAGCATGGGTACATATGCACACCGTTTCTCCCTGTCCCTGCAAAGAGCAGGCAGCTGGGGAAAGGAGGCTGCTGTATTTTTGATGATGTGTCTTCAGCAAAAGGGAGCCAGTCCTAAAGTACAGCCTTGAAGTATTGGGCTCGGATTTAGCAAGCTCATTGTCAAGTACATTCTGCTCTCCTCCTAATCTCTAGCCTTTCCCTTCTCCCTCAGCACTATGGGACCTCAAGCATGGTTTGCACTGACTTTCATTAAAGTTTGTTCTAAGTCCAGAGGTATATTGTCACATACATAGGCATCTTTATTTATTGCTTCGATTACATGGGAGTCTGTCACTGGCTCTAAGAAAACTGGAGGAAACGGGTTCTATCTTGTCCAAGTTTGGAGATTTAAACTCAGTGATTGCTGAAACAGTGGCGTCACCAACCCCGTCTTCCAGACTGAATCAGGGTGGTAGAACCTGAAAAGTGGGTATGAAGCAAGAAGATGGTTTCCTGGGGACCAATTCTCTTGTTTCTTGGAGAATGTAGGCATTTGGTAACTTTATTTGGATTATTCATGAGAGAAAGGGAGAGGGAGGATTACATGAGGGATGCTTGGGAAAGGGAGAGGAAATGGATGGCTTAACTCCTGGACCAGAATAGCCTTCAATTGAAACTTCAGTTTGGGGCTTGAGAACAAAAATTGGATGAAAGAATTGTTTCCTTGACCTATTCCAGAAACTGCCTAATGAGAAATGTTTTGTTCAGGGCACATGGTCCCAGGTTTTGAGATCCGTTAAGGAAAGGAGGGGGACAAAAGGGGAGAGGGGAGTAGAACAAAGGGAGGGAGGGATGGGAGAGAGGAAGCCATTCTAAAGTACAGTTAGGACAAGGGGCTTTCTGTGGGCACAGTTAATAAAGCGACAGTAGTGGAGTGATTCTTCCTCTCCCTCTCCCTCTCCTTCTCCCTCTCCCTCTCCCTCTCCCTCTCCCTCTCTCTCTCTCTCTCTCTCTCTCTCTCTCTCTCTCTCTCTCTCTCTGTGTGTGTGTGTGTGTGTGTGTGTGTGTGTGTGTGTGTGTATGTGTGGTGTGTGTGTGTGTGTGTGTGTGTGTGTGTGGTGTGTGTGTGTGTGTGTGTGTGTGTGTGTGTGCGCATGCACATTGCTGCTGCTGTCTCTATTGTTACTCTATGAGGGGAAAATCAACCAGCCCCAGCAGTGACACTTCAAAATAAAGAAAGAGCAGAGCAAAGTTGCCTATGGCTTCTTTTTACACCTCCACAACACTACAGAGAGAATGAAGAGTTATTAAGAAGAGAGGAAAGACAGTGCAGGCATCATAAACTGGCACTTCGTCCAGGACAGGGCACCCTTCTAGTGGGCCTCCACACCACGCATTCCACTCAAGAATTCCACAAATCTGTCAAGAGCAAAAGCAGAGAAAGAGCTGCCTGTTTACAGATGGGAAAAGGGAAGGTCTTAGGGAGCTTTTTAGCCTGATGCTATGAGTATAGTAGGCACTCAATAAATACTAGTCAAAAGATGAGGTCATCTGTATGGGGACTACTTAGTGAGAACAAAAGTTAATCCCTACACTTACGCACATGCATTTCCTTCCGGTTCTGAGGCACTTGTGCTTTTTCCACATTTCACGTGAAAGCTGAATTGGACAATATTTGATGACACCCTCCCCTCCCCTTGTTGCCTCGCTCGGCTCTTTCAGACAGTTCTTCCTAGCTCTGTTCTTTTCTCCTGCCACTGTGTGTCTCCTACCGTTGCAAGGGCACAAAGCAAAAAGAACCCCAAAGCTAGCAAGCACAAATGAATCCGAAGTAAAGATTTTAGGAGCTAGTTGGTCGATCTAAACATAAAGCATAAACAAAATAAGTTTTTTTAAAAATATAGTACTTCTTTTAAGTAGTTTATATGCAGTATGCATTTAAAATGTAAATACACAGAGAAACCCTGTCTCGAAAAACAAAACAAAAAAAATGTAAAATTAAGATCAGAATGATTGGAGGGGTATGTTTTTGGTCTTTTGAGACAGGGTTTCTCTGTGTAGTTTTAGTGCCTGCCCAGGCTGGCCTCGAACTCACAGAGATCCACATGGCTCTACCTCCCAAGTGCTGGGATTAAAGGAGTGTGCCGCCACCGCCCGGCCAGAGGAGCAGTTTTGAGAAGTGGTTTTGCTCTGTAGCATACGCTGGCCTTGAACTTGTGGCAATCCTTCTGCCTCTACCTCAGAAGTGTGAGGATTTCAGTGTAAACCACTACACCTGGCTCAAAATGTTGTTTGCTTTTGGTTTTATTTTTCTACTTTGAGAAAGTCCACTATGTAGCTCCAGCTGTTTTTTCCAAAATTTCTCTGATTTGCAACACATCCCATTGTATCAGAGAATCTTATGGTCATCATGAGTTACAACACTACTGACGGAATACCGGTTGAATTCTTTTGCTCATATTTCACTGAGCCAGTCAGCCAGATTTCAGTATGTGATTGTCAGAGATAAAATGCAGTTTCTCCTTCATTTTTTAGAGAACTTTATAGTTCATTATGGGGAGGTGTGTGTTTGTGTTTGCCACAGTGAATGTATGGAGGGCAGAGAGGGCAACTTTGAGGAGTCTCTCCCTTCACCCTGTGAGTTCCGGGAATTGAACTCAGGTCATCCAGTTTGCTATCTCACCAAGTGTCGCCTTCACCTTCCAAATTCAATTTGTTTGCTAAGAAAGAAGGTCATAAGGAAGGGCTCGTTGGGATAATCTATGTGAGGACATCACAACCATTCGGGTAGACTAGGTTGCTAGTTTGAATGAAACTTATTTCCCACGCCTGACTTAACTTTTAACATGAAAACTGTTTTGTTTTGGGTTTCATGCTGGCCTTACACAAATGGGATACCAATCCTGATGAGTGCAGAGTCTCACGCTACCAGAAAAGCATGAGAAAGCCACTTAAAGAAGCCTTGTGCCACTATTCCAGGCCCATGTAGCTCAGAGGTAGAGCACCGTCAAATAAATAAATAAATAAATAAATAAATAAATAAATAAATAAATAAATCCTGAGAAGTCATGTTAGTTATATTTCACATGCAAGTTCCTCCAATGAAATTATAAAATCCACTTCTGCGTCACATGGAAGTTTCTTCTCTTGTTTTTGCTTCAAAAAGTTATACTTGAACTTTACATAAGCCATAAGATAACTTGCCTCTTGTATTTTTATGTGTTCTAGAATTCCTTTTTGGACGCCTTCTCGCCTCCTGTGAGTTGTTACCCAACCTGCTGCAAGAATGAAACTCTTCAGCTTCCTGGGAGCAATGGTCTTCCTCACCTTCATGGTCTCCAGCTATTCTGAACAAAACCAAGTCAATGTCCTGTGCTCGACAGATTGGTTCATGGTCACGGTTCACCCCTTCCTGCTGAATAATGATGTCTATGTGCATTTTTATGAGGTGCATTTGGGTCTGGGTTGTCCTCCTAACCATGTCTACCCACACTTCTATGAGTTTATCTACCGCGTTACAGAATGTGGCATCCGCATCAAGGCCATCTCTCCAGATGTCGTTATCTACAGCTCTGAGATTCACTATATTTCCAAGGGCACACCTTCTAGATATGTGATCCCCGTGTCATGTGCTGCCCCTCGACGGTCCCCTTGGCTCACTAAGCCCTACTCCGTGAATACTGCCAGCAGCAACATGGGTGCGACCCCGAAGAATGAGACGGGCTACCAGGTGTTCAGCTTGCCGGAGCCTAGCCAAGCATCCAACTGCAGCTGCCCACCTTCTGTCTTCAATCAACAGAGCATCTAAGCCCACATCACCAGGCAGAGTCTTCAGAGGCCCATCTTGTGTAGTCATCTGACTCCACTGATATTTCTGGGGACTAATGTGTTCACTCAGATGATATGAGGAAACCCATGTAGTGCCCAGATTTGGGGGCTTCTGGAAATTCTCTAGAATTAGTGTGTAGCATTTTCTACTGTCAGCCAAATAAGTGCCATTAAGGCTTTTTGGGGGAAATTTTGTGAAGGGCCAATTTATATCTACCTGATTACAACTTTCTTTCTTTCTTTTTTTTTGTTTACTATTTTTGTATCTTTAAAAAAAAATAAAATTCTGATGGCATTAAAGTATCAGTTGAATGATTTTGCTTTATAAACATGTATCTCTTTTTATCTATGGACCAGGAGTTAATGTACATATTTGCCGTCATCAGTGCCTGGGTTTTTCTCTCTAAGATGATTTCCCACCCCTTCAGGTTCCTCTCCAAAGCCTTTCCCAGGAGAATCTCTTCCTCTGTATCCCCACTTCCCATCTCTGTTTACCACCAACGAGCTTAGCAGTAAGTCTTCCTCCTTTGATCTCCAGATATACCACTTTTTATGTATAGAAAGGATGAGCTGGTTATCTTCAAGTCTCCAGTGATTCTGGGAAGCAGACAAGTCACGTTCCAATGCACCCAGGCTAGGTTCCCAAGGCTAAGCTGCATCATAAACTTACAGTACTTTGATAAAAAGCCCTTCTACCCCCAACATATAAACTGTCAGAAAGCAGCCTCAAAGTGTGGCTGTCCATTAGCTTTCTCCAAGGCTTGGAGCAACAAGAGGAAGTGAATAAGTCAACAACTATTTATTATGCAGTGAAGTTCCATGCAGACCTGGCTCTGGATACCAAGGAAATGGGAGTGAGAAGAAAGGGACTCTGAAATTGAGGTCACGTAGCTAGTAAGCAAATAAGTAAATAAAGATAAATTCAGATAGTGACAAATGTTATGAAGAACTTCAAACAAAGTGACATGGGAAACTGGGAAAGGACCAGGCCTCTGAGGTCTTGCCATTTGAACTATGTCTTGGATGTGAGGGCAGGGAAAAAGTCTGGAGAGCAAATATTCCAGAGAGTAGAAACATCTCATTTAACCCTGACTACAACCTTAGGAAAGATGTGTTTTTGTCACACCCTCTTCAAAAATGAGAAAACTGGACTTAGCAGAGGCATGAGGGATGCTACAAGTTCAGACTAATATGATCTACATAGTGAGACTATCTGAAACACACACACTCACATCTACGCATAGTTAAATATATTAAAAATAAATGTTGAACTGAAAAGGACACAATGTTTTGGCACATTTTTTCTCATTGATAAAGGTGGAGTGCTTTAACAGACAAATACATGTTTGAAAGGAAATCATCAAGAAAAGAAGTTCAACTATGGTAGTCAAAGGAACAGAGATTCATCTTGGTATCTCTAGCCCTTTTTGATAAAATGCCAGGTAGCAATCCCTGGAAGTAAGGTATGAATACAACAAATATTTATTACAGTTGTCTTGTATGACAATCACTGCATTAGATGTTGGGAATTTGATGGTTGACAAAACTACCACACTGATTGATAGGACCAAGGAAAGATGCCTACAGAGTTAGAGGCTGCAAAGGCTAGTCAAGGCCAGAGAATGGATATGCACAAAGATATGAGGACCAGGGCCCAGGTCACTGATGAAAGTGCCAGCAGTCTATTCCAATACAGTGGAGGCAAGGACAAAGGGACAGATGATGATGGGAAACAACGCGGTAAAAATAAAAGAAAAAAATTTCAAAGATGACAGAAGTGACCACAGAAGGATGTGTGGAAAGACTGGAAAGGAAACCAGATCAGTTCTAGTCACCAGGGCCATGGATAAAAACCAAGATGAAGTAAGCCCACAATTCCTGAAGCTGGGGACAGTTGAGGAGGATCTTATATGAAAGGTAGTTTCATTGAATTAGGATGAAGGAGAAGGCCATTCTAGGTAAAGAGAATGGCAAAGAGAACTGGCTCTCCCTTCTCCAGCAGCTATCAACAGCCAATAGCTCTTCAGCTATGAGTGGGTCTTGGTGACCCCTCCCCACTTCATGCTGGAAATCTAGCTGGCTTGATCTTGCATGGGTCCTATGCATGTAGTCAGTTATGATGTGCAACACCCCCAACACTCCAGTGGACGGTGCTACCCCCACACATACTGGCATCACTAAATGGACACACAGGTTTAAAAAAATAGTAAATGAAGATGGAAGTGAAAAGTGATGAGGAGGTATGGGAGACACTGGAAGGAGGCAGGAGGAGTAGATTTGATTTAAAAAAAACTTATTGTATACATGCATAAAATTCTCAAATAATAAAAGAAAACATGTATGCAAAGAACTGCTGAGCAGTAATCATATTTTATATAACTTGACAACCCAATATAATTAATCAATGTTTGAAATAATTAATAGGAAATAGGAACTGAGATGTAGCTCTGGAAGAGCAAAGAGGTATCTTAACATTAGGTCATGTCTCTAACCCCTAAGCCCTGAGTTTTTAGTTGAGTAATTTAGTTGCCTTGTGATACACCACTCCAAAAGAATGTTTTCCTTCTTTAATGTGGTAATGCTCAGTTGACTTTTAAGGTGACGTGATTTATAAAGTCCATAACATAGTGTTCGGCATGTTTGTAATAATAGTAAGAAATGCTTTGTTGCCATTAAGGAAATGAGAATGTTCACCTTTCAATTTCTAGAAAAGCCAAAAATGTCTGCACCGTTTGTTAGGATAATTGCTTGTCAGATCTTTAAAAATTAGAGCTGTAATGAGATGTTTCACCCATATAAGGAGACTCACAGTTATGTGCAGTTGTTTTGTTGTTGGGCCAAGGAAGCACAGTGTGTGCAGGGCCCTGGGTTCAATCTCTCAGCACTATGAAAAAATTGTTCTCAGAGTCCAATAACAGAAAGCCATATTTTTAAATATTGTTTATTTAGTTTTTGACCAAACCATATTTTTAATTGTGTAAAGTACACACACACACACACACACACACACACACACACACACACACACACACACACATAAATGCTAAGGGTAAATATCTTATTAATTTTAATGTATAAGATCTTTTTATTACATTTTTAGTGTGTGTGTGTGTACATGTGTGACACAGCATGTGAATGGAGGTCAGAGAACAATGTTATGAAGTGACTTTTCTCCTTCCATCATGTGGCTTGGTGGCAAGAGCCTTTACCCTCTGAACCATGTCATTGGCCCTGTAACCCGTTTTTGAGGTGTATATAAATACTCCTGTTCCTCTCTCCCTCAACCAATAAATCTGATCAAACGCTAGCTTAAACTGTACACACACACACACACACACACACACACACACACAATTCATTAAAAAGTATGTTATCAAGAAACGAATGTTTATTGTAAGATGAAGGCTAAACTTCACAAAATGCCTGTTGCTTCTAATTAGTGTTAATCCCTATGACAGATTTCTACAATGTCCTGTTTAAACTATAATTATAGCTGTTTATTCTCAAAGAGAGAGAGAAGTACAGAGTTTCAGTTCTGTGATTTTCTATGGCTGTTTCAACAAATGAGGTCAAAATGTAGCTTCTAAACTCACTTGAGCTATATAGTTACAAAAATGATTACATTATTATCCCAAACACCAAGCCCTGGTTGTGTGAGTCAGGAATCTGGGGAAGACTTAGCCAGGTGCCCCTGGCTCAGGGTCTCCAGAGGCAAGCTATAGGAGGCAGCCACAGCCATCTCAACCCTTACCCAGAGCTGCAGAATCTGCTTCCAAGTTCACCCAAATTGTTGTTGGCAGGAGACTCAGTCCTGTCTTGAGACCCTATCCATAAGCTGTCCGAGTGTCCTCGGGTTTCCTCATACAGCAGTTCCTGAAAAAGAGCAGAGAAGGGAAGAGGATGCAAAGGCAGGAGGGCCATGTTGGAATTCGCTTGCCAATCTCAGAACAGCCTTTAATTTCTGCCACGTTCTACCTATCAAAGGAGCCTCTAGATCACTTATTCTCAACCTGTGGGTCATGACCTCCAGCACCATTGGAAAACACAGCTATTTACATTATAATTCATAGCAGTAACAAAATTACACTTATGGAGTAACAACAAACAGAATTTCATGGTTGAGGATCATCACAACATGAGGAACTGTATTAAAGGGCTGAAGTATTAGGAAGATTGAGAACCACTGCTCTAGAGCCTATCCATATGCTAGGGGAGGGACTCCACAGTGTGGGACTATCAGGGGGCAGGGGCTACTGGAAACCATCATACAGGCCCCTACCATCCTCTCCATCTGATTACATGGGCAAACTCCACAAATACAGCATCCTTCAGTTGATTCATGCATTTATGTAAACACAGCACTTCAATTTATTCACATAAATACGTATGTCAAGAAACTGACTGGGTGAAAAGTACACTCTCTGTCACTGGTGCATCTTTGCCTCAGTTGGTATGTTTTCCTTCTTGTGAGGAAAATAAGTCCTACAAGCTGCAAAAGTCGCAATATCGATTGAGGATTGGTAAAAATCATTATCCAGGAAGCCTCTATTTACTTTGTAAAAAGACATTGGTCTTCATTTGAAATTGAAAGAAAAGCATAAAATAGAAATCAATCCTTCACCCCCAGCCCCTCCCCCATTCCCCTCTCCTCCAGGGCAAAGACTCCCCTGGGGGCCGGGGCAGGACGGGGGAGGACAGGGGAACCCATGGCTGATATGTAAAATTAAAACACAAATATCCGTATGGAAAAAATAAAATAAATATATTTAAAAAATAGAAATCAAGCTACATAAAATGGCATTGGGTAGACACAGCCAGGTTGTTTCTAATTTTACCCATAATAATTTTATATATCTATTATATATATAATTCAATATATATCTATTGAACAATCTTCTTATATGGACCTAGGGCCAGAACTCAGTGGTAAAGTGCTTGTCCTGGAATCAATCTTTGGCATTACCAAACACAAACCCAAAGCATCCTCTAATGTAATTCTCATCAAGCTAGCAATCTTTTTTGTTTGTTTGTTTGTTGTTTGTTTGTTTGTTTTTGAGACAGTTTCTCGGTATAGCCCTCCCTGGCTGTACAGGAACTTGCTCTGTAGACCAGGCTGGCCTTGAACTCACAGAGATCTGCCTGTCTCTGCTCCCTAGGTGCTGGGATTAAAGAAAGGCATGTGCCATCACCGTCCAGCAGGCTAGCAATCTTCTAAATTAATTCGGATTCAAGTGATCGATAGGGATCTACATACAATCTCCAACTGTACCTGAGTGCTGGGATTAAAGGTGTCCACCACCACACCCAGTATGTATACATGGCTACTGTATGTACGCCACATAGAAAACATACAGGTAATTCTAAAGACTGTGCTAAAATGAATGGATATTGAACATTTTCTTCCTGTGTACCAGTCAGTTACTTGGATATCCCAGCAAGTCCTGACTTAAGATGGCTCAACTTTACTCTGGTGTCACATACATATATTCTTTTCAAACTGAGGTTTTTTTTTTTTTTATGTTTTGAAGACATAGTTTCTCTGTATAGCTCTGGTTGTCCTGGAACTCTGTACACCAGGCTATTTTAGAACTCAGAGATCCATCTTCCTCTGCCTCCCAGGTGCTAGGATTAAAGAAAGGCATGTGCCTCCACTGTCGAGCAGGTTAACAATCTTCTAAATTAATTCAGTTTCAAGTGATCAGGTAAGGATCCACATACAATCTCCAACTGTACCCGCAGACTACACATTCTTGAATTCAACCCAGAAATTCCTTTTATTGTTCTTCATCATTCCTTAAATGATGTAGTATAACAACTGTTCACATCGCATTAAGATTTACAAGGCAGCCAGGCCGTGGTAGCACATGCCTTTAATCCCAGCACTTGGGAGGCAGAGCCAAGCGGATCTCTGTGAGTTCGAGGCCAGCCTGGTCTACAGAGCAAGTTCCAGGACAGGCTCCAAAGCTACAGAGAAACCCTGTCTCAGAAAAAAAAAAGAATTATAAGGCAGTGAGATGGCTCAGCAGCGAAGGCACTTGCTACCTGATGATCTGAGTTCAAACCCCAGGACTCATGTAATAGGAGATAACACAGTCCACAAAGCTGTTCTCTGACTTCCACTCTAGTGGTGTGTGTGTGTACATGTGTGTGTGTGGTGTTGTGTGTGTGGTGTGCACACACCACACACTCACACATGCATAATAAATAAATATAATTCTGGAAAAATTATAAATAAATATTCGAGATTATTTTAAGTATTCAAGATGAGTACATAAGTTATATGCAAAAACTATGCTATTTTACATAGACTTGAACATCTAAAGGTTTTGCCACCAGTGAGGGGTGGAGTGCTAGAACTAAACCCCTATGGATACCAAAGGATGATTCTAACATGCTTGCGTATCTATCTGTTCATTTGTGTGTGCGTGTGTGCATGCATGCGTGTGTTTGTGTGTGTGTGTGTGTGTATAATAAATATTTATACATCCCACATTACCCAGTATCTAAGGCTGAGAGACTTATTGATTTATATATGTAATAAAACCATGCTTCCCATTGCTTCCTACTTCATGCTTTAATTTTTTCTTATACAATTCAAACCATCTACTTTGGCCATTGGTGAAGCATGTGTGGTTTACCTGAAGACCCATGCATGAATTCCATGGCCATGTTAAACACTGGTAGCTGAGAGGGGCTACTATGGCATGGGCAGGTGGTGTGCTCAAAGGAGAGCTAAGTGAGGTACCAGGAGAGGAGTGACAGGCGTGTCCACTGCCTTGTGCTTTCTCAGCATTTATTTGTACCTGTTCTCTGACAGGCAAAGGGGAATAGCTAGCTGGGGCCGAGAAGCAAATGCTAACTTTTTTATGTAAAGGTGCATAAAGAGATTCCTTGACAGCTGTGTAGAAATGCAGCTGTTTGAATGCACCTATGTTCTCCAGTTACTGGGAGGATACTGAAATCACCCAAGATATGGTCAGTGCTGTTTTAACTCTGTCATACATACCACACTAACAGAAATGATTTGCTTTTCAAGGTACTTTAATGTTCTTTTACTTTTAGCCAAATACCTATTTATGTGTATCAATCACTCTTTGAAAAGTTATGTTTTGTATTATACGCCTGGGAATCCAGTACTTAAGAGGAGAATTATGAGTTCAAGTTCAGCCTGGGCTACATAGGAAGACGTTGTCTTAAAACAAACAAAAAGACAAAAAAAAAAATTGTTTTTGTTTTTTTTGAGACAGGGTTTCTCTGTTTAGTTTTGGTGCCTGTCCTGGATCTCGCTTTGTAGACCAGACTGGCCTCGAACTCACAGAGATCTGCCTGGCTCTGACTCCTGAGTGCTGAGATTAAAGACATGCGCCACCACCACCCGGCAAGCCAAAATATTTTGAGCTCTTTATACAACTTCAACACACATACATCATTTTAAAAACATTCAGAGGCTGAGGAAGGGATGTTATTGTAAGTTTGGAGCCAACCTGGACAACACAGTGAGTTCAGAGCAGCCTGGCCTACAATGTGAAACACAATCTGAAAAGAAAAAAAAAAGTTTACTTTCTAAATGATGTCCATTTTCATTTTAAACAATTTTTTAAATTACATTTATTTGGTTTTATTTGTTTGTATAGGGGGCTTCTAGTATGCTCCAGTTCACGTGTAGAGGTCATAGGACAACTCTCTGGTGTCAGTTCTCTCAGTCCTGTCTGGTGGCTTAGACAGAGCACACTCAGATCCTGAGCTGGTGGCAAGTGCCTTTACCCTCTTAGCCACCTCACTGACCCCATCTGGGTTTTAAGCTCCATTTGCATGACAAAACACAAGGAAAACCAGGGTAAGGAATAAAGAGAAATTAGAGTCCATCTCCTGGGTAAGAGAGGATCAATAGTTTAAGAATAAATTGATGTAGAAGTAAGCTTCCATGTCATTCCACACCAACTCCCTGGAATTATGTGTAGTGGATAGCCATCCCAGCATTGGCCTGGAAGTTCCAACCCCTATTGAGGCTTTGGTAATGATCATGCCCACAAGGCGGGGCAGAGGAGGGAGCAGAAGACCAAGGATCAAGAGGAGGTCGCGCTCTTGGTTCCGGGTCGCTGGACGCAGGAGGTAGACCGAGCAGAGTTCTCCAGAGAACACCGCCGGACTGCGCTATACCTTTGCCAGACCCTGCAACCTACCCCTTCATTTGTAAGTTAGCCCACAAAATAAACCTCCCTTTTAACTACGTGGAGTGGCCTTAATAATTTCACCAATAATAATGTATAGCCTACAATCAAAATAAAGTAATAAAGTAATCTCAGGGCCGAGTCTGTGGCTCCATTGGCAGAATACTTGCCTGGCTTACAACAGGAGACTTGAATATGATCCACAGCACCACGTAAACCAGAAGTGGTGGTGCATGCCTATAATTCTGGTCCTCTGGAGGTAGAGGTAGGAGAACCAGAAGTTCAAGACCATCCTCAACTACACTGAGAGTTCAAGACTAGCCTGAGCCACATGAAACCCCGTCTCAATGAAAACGGCAACTCTATAAAACTCTTGTGTTGTTATGGGATTAATTCTCATTTACATTTCATGTTTAGTAATTATTTTTCTTTTGTGGTGCTGGAAATGGAATCCATAGCCTTTCATATGCTAGGCAAGTACCCTACCGCTGAGCTCCATCCCCAGCTCTTCATTTCTTAGTTCATTGCCTTAGCCTTTGCTCCACTCTGAAAAATCACTCTTCAATGATGAGAGATGTGCCTGGAGGCAGAGCTTGGTGGATCTCTGTGAGTTTGAGGCCAGCCTGGGCTACCAAGTGAGTCCCAGGAAAGGCGCAAAGCTACACAGAGAAACCCTGTCTCGAAAAACCTAAATAAATAAATAAATAAATAAATAAATAAATATTAATTAATTAATTAATTAATTAAGGATATTCAGGTTATATAGAAAGTGTGTGGAAGATCCTGGCTGCCCAAGTTACTTCCAATATTGTTTTCACTTCGTGAAAATATTTGATGACGATATTTTCAATTTGCCTGTGAAAAGGAGCACTCTCCATTGGGAAGCTGTGCCACCACCAAAAGCAGTTAGGCTCAGTCCAAACAGTGAGTGTTTGCATTCCTCTGTCCTTTCAAATCCGCACTGGGAGCCATTCTTTTTCTTTTCCTTCTTTCTTCTTCTTCTTCTTCTTCTTCTTCTTCTTCTTCTTCTTCTTCTTCTTCTTCTTCTTCTGCTTCTGCTTCTGCTTCTGCTTCTGCTTCTGCTTCTGCTTCTGCTTCTGCTTCTGCTTCTGCTTCTGCTTCTTCTTCTTGCCTTATATTTACTGGCATTGTAAAACATACTTTTGATAAGTTCATCAATTAACTTTAAAAGTCAATGAAAATCAAGCCCTAGTTGGGACTTCTGGTGTTCACATGCAGGAGAGAAGGGAGGGTTGAAAAGAAGATGAAGGAAGAGGGTTGGGGGAGGGGCGGACCACCACTTAGCTACCTTTTGGTTGCTATGATCGAATGCCTTGAGGAAAGCAATTCAAAGAAAGAGTGACTTGGAGAGATGGCTAAATGGTTAAGAGCAAGGACTGCTCTTCCAGAGAACCTAAGTTTGGTTCCCAGTACTCACATTAAGGCGCCTCACAACTACGTGGAACTTCAGCTCCAGGGGATCCAACACTTCTTCTGGTTTCTGACGGCACTTAATACACACATGGCATACAATAAATACATGGCACACACAAATAAAAATAAAATAAAATTGAAAGACAGAAAGACTTCATTTTAGGTAACAGTTTATCGTTTCAAGGAAGTAGTTCGTGGTTGCAGGATCTTGAGGTCACTCTTTCCATCAGCCCCACAGTCAGGAAGGAGAGAGCATGAAGCTCAGTAGTCAGCCCTCTTTCCTCTTTCTTCAGTCTAAGAGCCCAGCCCACAATACGGTCCTTCACACAGTTACAATAGATCTTCCCACTTCAGTGAACCTACTCTACATAGTCAGATGTTCAGAGGCTGACCTAATCTAGATAATGGGACATGCTGCTGGCCTTGTGTCTTAGGTGACTGTAGATCCTGTCAAGTTGACAAGTGATACTGAACATGCCATGGAGGAATTTGACATATCTCTTGATACACAGTCATAACAGCATAGATTTTTCTCCTTTTTCTCATTCCAAATAACAATTTCCCTTTTGTGCAATGGAGACTAGGATATCCCACATAAGATGGATGTGGCTTTTGCTATATTTGTATGTCAGAGGGCTGCCATTTAAGTTAGGTGAATTGGTTAAAAACTGTTTTGTGATATCACAACCCTCCCTACACAAGGCCCTTTAAAGCCCTATACTGTCTCTGACTAAAGCCAAAACTCCTTTTCCAGGGTTAGGAATATAGTTCATGGGCTAGAGTGCTTGCCTAGCATACTTGAGGCTCTGGGGTTGATCCTCAGCACTGCAGAAAGTGGGTGTAGTGCTACACACAAAATCCCAGCACTCTGGAGACTGAGGCAGGAGGATCAAAGTTCAAGATCATCCCCACCAACAAAACAAAACTGAGGCCAATCTAGGCTACATAAAGATGAAAAAGAGGGAGAGAGAGAGAGAGAGAGAGAGAGAGAGAGAGAGGTGATTTCCTCTACTTCCAGTTCCTCCCAATGTGACCTGCACGACATTCTCCAACTCTTTCATCCACAGCAGTCCTCACCCAGCAAAGTCCATCTCCTTTTAGTTCTCCTCCACTATTGGGCCTCTGAAAAGACTTTCCTCCACTGCACCCCAATCCTCATCCCCCTACAAGGTTCAGCTTCAAACTTCCTAGCTCAACACATAGGGATGGGCTTTGAGGAGAAAGTTTAGAGTTCGGACCAGCTAACCTAAAACCAAATTAATTCCACATTATTTGTGTTTAATGTGCTCCAAATGTCAGTGCCAGGTAGACTTCGGGTATGCCATCACAGTAGACTGGGGTAAGCAGCTGTCAGTCTCTACCAAAGAAACTAAGGCTGTTAAGCATTGTCTTCAGAATCAGCACACTACCACAGTGTCACTCTGTTCGGTTCTCTCTGACATTCTCAGGCATGCACTCATTCAACAAATAAGAACTGGACACCAGCTGAGGCAAGTTACTGCACAAAGCGTGAAGAAAATAATAGTGGAACACGTCCTGACCCTCTAGGAGCTTTTTGTCTGCTAGCAAAGCCAGTCCGGTGGTGTAGCTTGATCAAATGCTGTGAAAATGGAGGATTAAGGACACCCAGGGAAGCTTCCAGGAAGAAGTGGCATTGGTGATGGGCCTTGAAGGATGAGGAAGTGTGAGGTACAGGTATCTCAGCACAGAAGTATCAAGAGGGTGCTCCCGAAGGGTAGGAAGAAGTGCATCCATAGGAGTAGGTTGTGTCTGGTTAGGCAGGGCCTTGAGTGCCATATTCAAGAATAAACCTTTATGGTTATGAGATTTTTGTGCAAAAATTGTTTTCCAGGAATCACTTAGAACCACTGAAAGAGAGGCAGAATTCAGGTGAAAGATGTCCAGACTTCTGGAAAGTTCACTGTGATGAGCCATTGGCTGGCTGTACTTGAGGACAAATGTTACAATGGAAAGGAAAGTCCTTATTTTCCTCTCCCCTTCTTTCTCTTGTGCTGACACTTGGGAGGGTGAGGTCAGAAGATTAGGAGTTTGAGGCTAGCCTGGCTACATGAGACCTTGTCTGAAAACAGAAATCTTGATTCTAGGTCTCTATTTCCTTTCTCATACCAACAGATGGGCTTTACTCTGGTCCCTGACAACTGCGCCCTCCAACCTCACCTAACAGTCCAGTAATTATCTCCAGAGCTGGAGCTGTAGGTCAGTGGCAGAATGCTTGCCTAAGCACAAGGCCCTATGTTTGATCCTCAGAACTGCTTTTAAAAAAAGAAAGTGAGACACAGAGAGAGAGAGACAGAGACAGAGACAGAGAGAGAGAGAGAGAGAGAGAGAGAGAGAGAGAGAGAGAGAGAGAGGAAGAGGAAGAGGAGGGAGGAAGGGGAGGGAGGGAGGGAGGAAGGAAGAAAGGAAAAAGGAGGAAAAGAATTCTTTTTAGAGATGGGAAGTAAAAGAAATGACATACTCCACTGGACCTAGAAACCCTACCAACTAAGTCTTATTTATTTTATTTTATTTTAGACAAGGTTTCATGTAATCCAGGCTGGCCCTGACCTCTGTTTCAGTCTCTGGAGTGCTAGGATTACAGGCAGGATTCACCACACCCTGTCTTTTTATTATTTTTTTAATGCAAACATTTAATGTTATGGAGACAGAACAGAACTCAGAGTCAATTCTGGATAAGTCTGTACTATCAGCACAGGGAAATGTTTTCCCCCTCTTCTGTTGCAACGAAGTAAACCAGGCTTTGAAAAACACATATCTGTGTGTCCATTTTAAACAAAGTAAGCCAGGCTTTGAAAAACACCTATCTGTGTGTCCATTTTAAACAAAGTAAGCCAAGCTTTGAAAAACACACGTCCGCGAGTCCATTTTAAACAGAGATAACATCCTTCAGGAGCCTTCTACTTCCTGGTCCCTCTTCACCCCTCTACTTAGTGAGATAAAATTTGCCCCCAGGAGTTTGATCCCTCCAGAGCCAGACTCAGAAAGTGAGGTCATTCAGGCTTGCCAGACCACTGCGCTTTTAATGGGATTTCCAGTCACTGTGTGGGCTTGTTCCTTTGAGGCTGTTTGTTGTTGTTGTTGTTGTTTGAGATTTGTTTTGTTTTCTTTAATGTTTTTATATAAATGGTGTAACAGGCCAACTGTCCAAATGCACTTCCGCCTCCCTGAACACATTTGGCCGGGTGACATTGATAGACTTTAGAGTGTTTCTTCTTCCTTCTCTTTTTCCTAATTAGCTGGGATTCCAGGAAAGTGGTACAAGTGTCCAGTTGGGAACTAACTGCCTCTATTTGAATGTACACAGGTTTTCTGTCTCCAAGGGCCTCTTGTTACACTAACCAGAGAGCAAATCACAACCCCTGATAGAGCAGTCACACAGGGACACTAAGGTCCTCCTACTTCCTTCACTGTGGGCCTCTTTTGTGTGAAGGTTGATCAGTCGGTTCTGTCATCTGAAATAGCTTTCCATTTCATGGGCAGAAATCCAGAAATAATTAAGACAATAAAAGTGTGCAGCCATTCAAGGCAGTGACTGTGTGCATCTTTGGAGAGAGAAAAGAAATCTTGAGATCAAAAGACACAAGCATCAGTGACTTACTGCACTCCTCCTTGGCAGAAAGGGAAAATGTACTAATTCGTTTCTCTGCTGAGATCATGGTGGTGGGAGAAATGCAGATTCAAAATTCCCTTCAAGTTCTAAGATTTTCAAGAAACAGTTTATTTAAATCATTCATAATGGAGTTTATAAAGTAAGATAGAAATTACCAACGGGCACTATCATTTTAGTTTAATCAGATAGTTATAGAGTTATTATTCCTCTTAGCTTTTGCTTGAACTCTGGAGGTGGGGGTCTTTACCCACAACACAGTAGAAACTTCCAGTTGTTTTCTTTCTGTTAAATCTGTAACTGTATCCTGATTTTATCTTTCTGAAGATTTCTGGATATTTACAACTTAAGGAAAGTCCTGTTTCTCTAACTCAAGGCCTTTTTACACACACACACACACACACACACACACACACACACACAAAACCCACATATCATAAAAAATTCCTATTTAAAATAAAAAATCCCAATGTCTAGAAATTTTCTTTGTAATTAAAAAAAAAGTGTTATTTGAACTTGACTCCCTAATATTCAAAGACCCAGTCAACAATTGTTTCCAAGAAAAAATATTTTCCCCCAAATTATTTCAAATGCCTTGATGAGTGTATCTCTGGTTGAATGTTTCAAGTCTAAGGCATATTTATTTTTCCCAGCTGCACCTAAGACTCTTCAAATTGCTGCTGCAACCTTTCCTCCTTCACTAGCTATAATTATTTATCAAGGTAATTTCTAACTGTTACTTGGAAAAAAATTGAAAGAAAAAAATTACATATAATTTTCCAGAAAATAACTGCTTTAAAACAGCATTTTAAAAGTGAAGGTGGGGGTGGGAGATACACGATGTGCATTTTCTTTCTGGTTCCGAGTTGCCCCCGTGAGAAATCTTCGACTCTCCGGTTGGAAGTTCCCTAACATTCTGGTTGATGAGCTGTGTCCCCCTTTTAATCCCAAAATGATCTTCAGGCCACTTTTTAAGGTGATTTTTATCACACTCGGTCAGGAAGGGCCTAATACGTGAGAAGCCATTTCCAGAGCAGGGCTTGCTACAGATGTCCTAAGAAAATCCTTGAGACACCATCTTTAAAAAACTATTTGAAGATTGTTCACTTGAGTAAATCCTTAAGCCTGCCCTCCCTTGCTTTCTTGGGCCTGGAGCCATATTACTCAGCCTCAAAGAATTCATCAATATTCAACTGGCTCTCTTAATATGCTGATGTAGCAAAAGGAGTTTAATAAAGAAAGCTGTTGCCATTTTTCTTCAGAGGACCTGTCACAAATTCATCTTTCATCTTCCAGCGCTGGAATCTTCTGGTATTTATGTAGGAAAATTAATGTTTATGTGCAGGAATCCAAACAAACGGACCCACCAAGCCGAACCTTAAAAGCCCAAAGAAAGCATCTCACCCCAAGGACTAGGGAACTGTATGAACGATCTATCCGAGGATTTAGACGCGAGTTCAGTCACATCTGACAAGCCGGCAAACTTTCAGTCCTGACCACTGGTTATGAGGATATTAATAGAAAAAATTGTAGGTCCTAATAGTAGTTTTAAGTGCGCACTGAAACTATCCACGTTATCTGCCGTGTTTAAAAAAAAAAAAAAAAATCCTGAAAAGAAAATCTTGGTCTGTAAAATCTTTTTGACTATCTTTTCCTCCGCAGTTTTGCAGACCCGGGAAGACTCTACCATACTGCCCTCTCACCCCTCCCCTCCAAAAACCGAAAATAAACCCAAGTCATGAGAATAAGGCCACAAGATTCTAACAACGCCTTGAGACTTTGCGATCGTCCTCGCAAAACTCAGTTTTTAGATCAGCCCTGAAGAAATACCACAGTGAAGTACAGAAATACAGCGAAAGTTAAGCAGCGCAAGAAGCTGCAGCGCTGAGCGCCGCGGAATCCGTGGTTTTAGTATCTGCTTGCCGTTTTGGCGCGTGTGAGCGTGTTTACCCGTTCTGAGATTGCTTTTTCTCCCCTCCTTTGGCACCTGGTGGGTTCTGTTGTAGTTGTTCCAGCCCCCTCATGGGGTTCCAAACTATCCCGCACTCCTTCTACCCTCAGCAATAAAACTTAGGCTTGACTCTGGGAGCATGGAGGACCCCGAGGCCGCACGGCAGCTTGCCACTCAACTGCTGTCGATTCACGGACGTCCGGATGTCCTAGCTAGTCAATGGCGCCGCGGAACCCACTAAGTCCTAGACAAGACAAGAGGTGGCTGGAGTGGAGGTTTAGCCAAAAGCTGCCAGGACAACAGCCTCTCCCTCTGAGTCCCCAAGCAAAGGCGCTAAGTAGTTCCTATGCCCAGCATTCCACTTGCCCCTGTGGCTCCTTCTGGTCATCTTCTGGTGCACCCGCCGCCAATAGGTGGCTGCTGCAGGCCAGCAATACCCATGGAAATCCATGTAAGTTTTCATCCCGCTCACTCAAAGATTTGTCCAACCCGGGAAAGAGATAAAGAGAGTTCATGTTTAGCATCCAGGAGCTATTTTATAAGGGATTTCTCCCAGATTTATTTTATTTTAACTTTTTTTTTTTTGAGGTAGAGTCACACAGCTCAGACTGTCCTCGAACTTGCTATGTAGCCAAGGACGCCCTTAAACTTCTGTTTCTCCTGCTCTACCTCCAGAGTGCTGGAATCTCAAGCGGGCACCACCATGCCCGGTTTCTCCAGATTTGTCTTATTGTGACATTTTGCAAATATAGAAGAAAGTTGCAAATATAGTACAATGAAAGGCTATTTACTCCCCATCCAGATGCAACATATTCTGTTAGCTCCTTGCAATACATTCCCGCCCCTCCCTGAATGTGTGTGTGTGTGTGTGTGTGTGTGTGTGTGTGTGTGTGAATGGCATCATTTGAAAATCGCGGCCATCATTGGACTTCATCTTTCTACTCTTCCGCACAGATCTTGCAAGAATGTGAACACCATGCCATTAACTTCAATAGCATTCTCGCACCTCCCTAGTAAACAGCATCATCCTTAAGGATATCTAGCATACAGAAGAAAGACTCCCTTTCTTTCCCCTCTCAAGACTCAAAACTTGTAAAGACTCCCGTTCTTGGACTAGACATACTTACAAATGTATGTTGTTCCCTGCCTCAGTGTCATGTCCCCCCACCACCCCCAAAGCGGACTGCCAGGACCTAAGGGAGTCCTCTACCTGAGGGAGAGTTTGACAGAGTGGCCAGAGCTCAGAAGACCCAACAGATCTGAGACACAAATGTGAGCTGAGTACTCCCCTCCTTCAGTTTGAGGGTTCCTTGTTTCCCCGTCCTGTTTCAGGCACCCCCAAGAAAAAAACAATCACTCTCAAGAGGTTTTGCTTAGCCACCCTGTGCCCTCCTAGCCGCTCAGAGGACTAGTGAGTGCAGAGTGGCATTTGTGGCATGGGTCTTTGAGCTGGAGCTGAGCTACCTTGGGTCTTTGGCTTTGCTCTTTCCCCCCTTTTCCCTTTCCCCTTTCTCCTTTTTTTTTTTTTTCAATCCCCCAGCACCCGCGGCTATGAGGCTCTGTACGTGGCCACTACAGGCTCCCCATGTCCTTCCCAGCCCTTCCTGGCTGCGGGCCAGGGCTGTGGCGCTAAGCGCCGGCACAGCCTCCCCCCCCCCCTCCTCCTTTCCGCCCTCGGGCCTCCAAAGGGAGCGGGCGAACGGTTGGGCGGGGCGCGGAGCGGAGCCTGGCCACACCTCCCAGCCCGGCTTTTTCTAGGGCTGCTTCGGGCCACTGGGCGCTGGCTGCTCCTGCTCGCCTCTCGGGGTGCGCTCAGCTCCAGCCCTGCTCCAGCTCTGCTCCAGCCCGACTTCAGCCCGACTCCAGCCCTGCTCCAGCTCTGCTCCGGTCCTGCTCCGGCCCAGTTCCGGCCCAGCTCCGGCCCTGCTCCTGCTCTCCTCCGCCACGCCTCTCTTGGAGCTCTGCGCCTTGACCCCCAGGCTCGCGGCTTCAGTCCCTCTATCCCTCGGCGTCCGGCTGTCCCGCGCCCTCGCGCCCTCCCAAGTCCCTGCGCCCGCTCTTCTACCCCAACAACTCAGCCACAGCCCTCCGCCCTTTCTCCTGCCCTCTCCATCTGTCGGTCTGTCTGTCCGCTTCCCCACCCTCCTTTTCCTTCCTCTGTCCCGCTTCTCTGGCTTGTTCCCTAGTTCGACTTGGCGGAGCAGCTTCGCAGGAAAATCCCAGAAACCTTTGCAAAAAGCTTACAATGAAATTTAAGAAGTTCTACGATTTCGGCGCCATTTTCGAGTGGAGTGAGAGGTGACTTGCCATCTAAAAAAAGAGGGGGAAGGGGACTTTTGTGCTGACCTTTTCCCCCTCAACTATGACGCTGATCACTGCAGTCTGTAACAGATGCGGGGATAACTGAAAAAAAGTTACGTGTCGCGCTGGGTGGGTGGGGGGGGAGCGTGTTTGGGGGGTCGGGGTGAGGAGAGGAAAGATCTTTAAAATGTCTAGCAAATGAGTATGCCCAGAGAACTCGGAAAATGGAGTGAGAAGAGTGAACAGGGAGGAGCAGGAAGAGAAAAGTGAGTGAGGGGCGGTGGCTCACTGTCAGCTTCGCCAGGGTGGGGAGCGACTGGTTTTGACAGACTGTAAATGGACTTTAAGCCACTCTCATTTGTAAGACATAAAGACTGTCTTGGAAAGAAATGTAAAATTCATTTTACATTGTGTCTCGCTAATTAAAACTTTGCAAGGTTGTTTAGCTTTTCCAGACTCGACATTGGAAAAGTTTGGCTGGAAGGTGCGGAGGACGTGTACATCGTGCGTTTTGGGTGTGGGGGCGCACAGCATCTGAAATATTAAAAGACAAAAAGTTCTCGACTGTGAAGAGAGGAAGAGGCGTATTCTTTGGCTCTTAAATCATTTGGCCAAACACGTCGCAGTTCTGAAGTGGGTGGGGCCATGGCAATTCCAAAGTATTGATTCTTTGTCTATTGTATCAGTGAATTACCCTCTCCAGAAGTGACCAGACGCCTCTTTGTGTTCTCCTTTCGTAAGTAAAGTTCAGCCCAAGGGGAAATACATAAACCGGGGAGTGAGATGGCTTTTGAGGGATATAAGTCGTTGTAATGTCGCTGGAAGAAAAGAAATGGGTGGAGTAAAATATATAGATGGATTTGGTTCTGGTATATTCGTTAACAAAATGATCTAGAAGGACCTTCGTCTTTGACGCTTATGTCACTTCGAATGAACTTCTGTTTTTTTAATAGTCAACTAAGGAAATGTTAAATTAAGATTGGCTTTAATCTTACATATTTGTGTAGAAAGTAAAATTAAGTTGGGAGAGAGTTATGTTATTTTTAAAGTATAATTATACCTTTACTAAACATGTTTTTTCTCTCTCTTTTTTTAAGGGCGACCATCGACGGTTTTTTCTCTCCATTATTCAGTGTCCATGTAAAAATGACTTGTAATATAGCCAAGACAAGACGGAATTTAGAGACTCTTCCAACTTAAGGAGTGTGGCAATTACTATTAATAACTTTATTTATCATGACCTTATGGGTTTATTATCAATGCATTTGTTAGCACTGGATCACAATCTGTTGTGTTAGTAGTTTTGTACTTAGTTTAATTACATACTCTGTATATTTAATTAATTGATTGATTGATTTATTAATAGGACACAGCATTCATTGTACTAGTTTCAAGAATGTTTTGTTTAAACAAAAGGAAATGAATGAATGTAACTTTTTGCTCAAGTGTGTCCATTTTGAAAATCAAGAGCGGAGCAGTGCTGGCCATTTCAAGACATGAGTTTCGTGGAAGTGCTTGAGAAGGAGCGATTCAACATCAAGTATTTAAAGTTCTTGAATTGTGTTTGATAAGTGACATTGATACATGTAAATTATTTATGAATAAGTTTGAGTAACCAGCAATGTATGAGAATATCTAGGGGTTTCATCTATAGAACGTCCTCATGCTTTGTCTTTAAAAATAACTAATGACAAGGTGTTTACTGTAAGAACGGAGTTGAAGGAGATGTCTGCTGTCTGCACAAACAAGTCTATTCCATGCCTATAGTATTCAGTAAAACCAGCTGGCGCTACCCAGGGGTTTTCTCATTATCAAAAGTTCCTTGCACCGCTTCCCAATAAATGAC
Organism: Onychomys torridus; assembly: GCF_903995425.1. Classification (NCBI taxonomy): domain Eukaryota; kingdom Metazoa; phylum Chordata; class Mammalia; order Rodentia; family Cricetidae; genus Onychomys; species Onychomys torridus. The sequence goes on along the minus strand of NC_050466.1, from coordinate 33,143,292 downwards.
CCAAAACTGGGGGCAAAAAAATGAGACTTATACAATGCAGCAGGAAGTTTCGCCAAGACTTTGGAGCTGGCAAGAGTGATCCAGATGTTACCAAATTATCTCCATTTATTTAATCTCACTTTTCATCTACTTTCTGAGGTAAGAGTCTCCCCCCATCCCACTATCTGCCATAGCCCTGCTTTCCACCACTACACTTTCCCAATATTAATGGTGAGAGTGTGTGAAACCCACATCCTTCACCTCACCAGCAGAACCTGGAAATCAAGCAAAATTATAAGTACTAGCTTATAAAAAGTCCATCAACTTGGAGTGATAAGTCCTAAGAAGCATACATTGTACTTAATTCTCACCAGGGGGCAGGGCAAAGAGGGGCTCCCTTCTACTTACAGAGACTTTCTTCATTCACAGGTCGCAGAGCGACCCCCACCCTCGTTGACTCCGAAGGGATGCAGCAGCAATTCATGTTTTGGAGTATTGTAAAGGTTCAAAACATGAAGCGCTGCAACACCCCTTCGCGGGGAAGATAGAAGGTGGGGGCCTGCAAAACAGACCCTTGTGGGTTCTCCTAAAAGCCCCAAAGCAGGTAGGTGGGAGGGAGGGCAGGGACTTAGTCTAGTGAGGGCCACTCTACATTGTTCAAGGGCCTGGGAGGTGGTGACTGGCCATGCACTTGGAGGAGGGACAAGATATCCTGCACGCAGCCCACCACACTCAGTCGTGCCCTAGCAGCGTGAACAGTACTGCAGTGAGTGTTTGGTGCCCTGAAGTATTGTTTCCGCTGCCTGGGTAAGTCTGGGACTTCCACATGGGCACATCCACCCACCAGGTAAGTTTCGGTCCATCACATGCAGCATTGGGCCCAATGCCATCGAGACTCCCTAAGAGCTCCAGACTAGAGCTTTTGTGTTTGTCTTCCATGAAACATTTGCGGATCTGTGAATATGACTGGGCGTGACAGACACTTTGTTGTTAGCACCTCATTTCCTACCCAGGTAAAACTGAACCGACTGGAAAGCGAGCACTTCCCAGCCACCTAGTAGACTATCACCCACAGGACAGCAATGAAGAAAGTTTGCCTTTAGTCCTGAACAACAAAGTGGGGAGCGGGGTCCCAAAAAGGAATGAGAAGGGGTCCGAAGGTGGTCAAGAAGGATGACTTGAAGCAATCCCCATTTCTCTCTGAGTTCCTGCTTAGGTCCTGCATAGAAAAGACTTTAGGGGGTCAGGAAAGATTAAGGATCCCGCGGCTGTGCTAGTGGGGGCGTCCCTGGGTCTCAGAGGCATCCAAAAGAAACGCGTAGGTAGGCACATGGCCTTGCTGGTGGTGAACCTCAGGTGGCACAGTGAGGAGCAGTGACCTAACAGGAAGCCTCAGAGTGAGGCTGTACATTTCTAGACCCTTTTAAGGTCCCCACTTCCCCAAATCATCACACAATTCTACACTTTTGTCACTGCCTAGAAACTTAGTATTGACAGGCTCTGAGAAAATGGTAAGCAGCATCAGAGGTATAGACTCAAGGTCCCTTTGTGACACCCCAAACTCTGTGCTGTGACAATGATCACAGCACCTCTGTAGTCCTCTCAGGTCACCTCCACTCCCTTGAGGAGCCCTTTGAACCTGCAGTGAGAAAAGGGGTCCAGAGTCACCTGCGGACTGGGGAAGAGTGGGGAAGAGTCAGCAAGGCCTGACTTTTCCTGTGAAAATAACTATATAATCTAAAGCATGGGCATGTAAAGATTGGAAAATGGAGTGGGGGTGGTTGGTGGTGGCGAAATCTCTGCTTTGTCATCTTTAAAAAAAATAAAATATACATACACACACCCTTCTGGTCTGTATGAACTGCCTTGTAGTGATCTTCCCCAGGGACTGGGCGCAGGCCCCCATAAAATTTACTGTTAGAGGATGCCTTGTGCGCCTGGGAGTCTAGCTCTAGCCAAATGTCTTTCTCCCAGACTCCCTTGCGTTTGAGCAGTGTGTGGGAGGTGGTTTAGGTTCCTTTGGGCCCCCAAGGACCCCTGGGCTCTAAGGAGCACCAAGGGCCCTCTGGACTTTGGCCAAGCCGTGTCCCCAGCTCCCCCTCCACTTGTTGAAGCCACGCCCCCAGCTCCCGCCACGCCCCCTGGCAGGGCCCCTCTGTCCCCGAATCCCCAGGGCAAATGGCTAACAGGTTCTGGCCTCCGTGTTCCTATGCACTGGGTTGGAGGAGGGGCACTTTGAGACTCCTTACTCTCCCTCACCAACCTCCCTTCTCCCTTTCTGCTGTTCAACAGGCTTTTCCCTTAAGTCAGAGGAAGAGCACCGGGTGCACTGAAGGCGCCCACCCATCCAGAAGGATCTGGCCTGCGCCATCTGGCTCCTTCCAGTGGGAGCCTGAAGGATTCAGGTGAGATTCAGGCGGGTTGGGGACTTTAAAGGACAGAGAGCAGGGTCGCAAATGATCCAATTTAGGGCTATTGCCTTCCAGAATCCAAAATGTCCTATGCCAAAGGTGCAAAATTGAGCTCATCCACACAGCGCCAGACTGGTGTGGTGTCCTTTTCTGATTTGAAATACTCTTCGCACCTTTATTTGCTCAGTTATGGTGTGCCTAGATTTTCTTCCAAGGGCAAAAATGTGAATAAAGCAATATTTTAGCCAAACACTTCTATGTCAATTAAGAAGATGGCAATTCGTTCCAGACTATAAATTCTCTTTAACAACTCCCTAAGGTATTTTTTAAATTGTTTTTTCAAACATTACTAAATGTGCATCATAATGTGTGGGAGACTTGTATAAAGTGATTCCATTTATAGTGCTGATTAATTGATCCTCCATTACCACATTCAAAGAGGTACCTCTCCATTGTTTTCTCATTTTTTCCCCAACACATGTTATTTGTTAGTGGGGAAGCTGTGTGCACGTGGCATTGTATAAAGTTTATTAGACAGACATGGCTCTTAAAACTATGAAAAGCTTAGCCTGGCTCTAAATCTAAACTTCGATATTTCTATAAGTCGTAGGACACGGCATTCAGGTTATTATGATACACTAGAAATGAACATAATTTTGTAACAATTTTAATAACAGGAAGGCTTCTGAAGGCATCTTCAGTTAGCAGTACTGGTTTTGTTTTGTTTTCTTTTTTTCCAACAAGGGAACAATACATCAACAATCTTGGGGATGTGGACACAGAAGACTCCTGTTTCAAGAAAGTACAATCATCTTCCAAACGCTGTAATTTATATGCATTTTACCACACTAGATATTGAAAACCACCCTACTGGGGGGTTAAAAGAGAATCAATAACTAGTGTAATATTATATGTCTTTTAAAATGTTCCTGAAAAGTGTTTTATGATCTGTAAGTCAAAGGATCCGGTCCCAGCATTTCATTCTTCCTGCTAGTCCCCCCAATCCAGGCTCCTTTGTTCCAGTTGGCACATAAACTTGTTTTTCCCACCAAATGAGTCAGTCATGATAGGAGCACCGATTGATTTGAACAGATGTGTGTCAATGTTACTTGGAAAAAGTAGATGCCAATAACCAGGGCCACAGGAAAAGGCAGTGGTTGTAACTCTGTAAAGCATTTATGCGTGCACACAGACAAGGACAAAAGTAGAATCCTAAACAGGAAAACATTTGGATAAACTCCAATACTGGGAGACTAAATAATTGTATGTTGCTTTTGATTTCCATTAACATGGGCAACTATCCAATTAAACATAAACCCAATAAGGACTCTGCAGTGCACATTATTTTGCTGAGTATTCTAAAACACCATCACCTGTCAATCCATTGAGGAGGTGGGAATAGCAAGGGACTGGGTTTGATCCTTGAATCCTGGAGAAAACATGATTCTACAAGACAGAAATTAATTGACAGGCAGCTTTTCCTGAGAGATTGTGTGGGATGAAAAGTACAAATAGGTTCAAAACGTATGCTTGCAGAAGATCAATGAATGTATATTGATAGAGATTGAAGGATTTGAACTGGAGGCTATACCAAGTTGACATTAATTTCTAGAGATCTGTTTTCCCATTGGACAGAAGCGTATCTCATGACCCCAGAAGTTTATGTGTTCATCTTTAGAGTTATTGCATAACTCTTAAATGAAACACAGTACGTATACACCAATCATATCAAATATGTAACTCCCTGGCCAAGTACAGCCTGTCTATGCCCACCGATTAGTATCTGTTCACGAAGTTGGGATCCCCTGGATCATCCTAATATTTCACCCATCTGCTTCCCTTGCTTCACAATTGATCTCCTCAAGTTCAAAAGGGCTTAGAGCCCTGTGGGGACCTTAAGCTGCGTCATTAGGGAGGAGCCTCTAAAGACTTCCACTTCCTATGGTCCCTCAGCCTTGGAGCACTCCCCTTAAGCTCTTGAGCTCTGTCTTCTGAGCAACTGGTGGAAACTGAAGAGGGGGCCCTGGCCCCAAATTAGGGGGCTGGGAATACTGCTTGCTTTGCAGCCTGAATTTCCTGAGGCAGGGCCCTGGCCAGGCATTTGCTACCCCTCCCCCGCCTCCACTCTGCAGCGTGAAAGCCAGCTTTTTGTGGCCCAGAAACAAAATCTTTGCAATCCTCATTTCAGCACTTGTTTGTATATGCTTTGTTCACCTACTTTCCCAGCTGCCTCCGTAGATTTGTTGTTTGCGACCACTTTGAGATAAGTAAGGCAGAAAAAGTTTCCAGAAACCCCGGGGATTCTGAAGATGAAGGCTGTCAGGGAGCCTAGCAGCTGAGGCCTCATAATCCAGACTTCATGCTGTGCCAGGTAATGTCTCTACCTGGTCATCAGAAGCCTACACCATAGTGACTGCAACAGAAAGTGGAGTGAGCTAGTGGTTTGGTTAGAAAAGGTCTAGGGGAAACTGCCTAGTCCTGAACTGAGGGAGACTGGACACTGACTTCCTAATAGAGGCCAAGATTAAGGCCAGAATTAACAAATGACTATAAGTTACCTACATATGCACAATTCAGTGTGCACAGCCTTAAGACTTGTGAAGCGAATTCACTTTAAACCTTTGCTCCTTTCTATAGATTTAGCTAAATTAAGGGAGCAAATATGAGTCAACTACAGGGAAGAATTTATCAGTGCCCTCAATAGAACCTTTTTAGCCATTACAAACAAACATTATAAAAACTACCTAGAAACTAGAAAACTGCTTAAGATAAGTTTTTGAAAATCGAGGCCACATAGTTCTACAGAGTTTAGGGGCTGAAAGCAGAAGCAGAAACTGATTTAACAGTAGGATTGCACCCAAAGTTTTGTTTCTTTGCTTGCTTGCTTTTCCTTCTTTACTGTTTTGTTGTGATTTGGTTTTTGTTGCATGGTGAAATGTAACTGTCTAAAAAGTCTTTGAGGATCCCGGGAAATACCGAAATTTGAGGTTTTGCATGCAAAGAAGGATCTTAGACGTCTCGGGGATCATCGTGTCACCAGATATTCTGTGCCCTTGTGACAGAATGACAACTGAAAGGGCTGGGAGCCACTCATCTTCCTAAGAACAGGCAGGATAAGTATTATACAAGATGAGAGGTCAGGAGGGATGTGGGCCCCAATCAAGGAGGAGAGGGGTTGCCATGGAGTGGGGGAGGGTAGGAGTTGTATTTGCATAGAAGTTTAATGAGAGGAGTTTTATTAATTTGTATTTCTATTCAGTCCACTGAAGCCTAGAAAGGGTATATAATTTTCTATGAAGGCTAAAATACTAAAACAAGGTTTTTGGTCAGACAAGGAAAGCACTAGCTGCAAGCATTAGAAACACAAAGCCAACTGTAATATGTTGAGTCATGCAAGTGGCCATAAAGAAATATGCAAGCCATGGAACCAGAAAGTCACAGAAATTTCATTATGTTTGTTACTCTATTTATTTATTTATTTATGAGACAAGGGCTTCCGTAGCCCAGGTGGAACTCAAACTTGTGTAGCCAAGGCTCACCTAGAATTCCTTATCCTCCTGATTCCACTTCCCAAGTGTTGGGATTATAAGTGATTACGTATTTTGATTTTTGAGACAAGGTATCTCTAATTTGTTCAGGAAGGCTGTAAAGTCACCCTGTAGGCCAGGCAGAACCGGAATCTGTAGTTAATCTGCTTCAGTCTCCTAAGTCACTGTGGTTACAGACCTCCCTTCCCTTCAGTGATTTTAAGGGTAAAATTAGGAAAATGCGCTGGGCGTTGGTGGTGCATGCCTGTAATCCCAGCACTCGGAAGGCAGAGGCAGGTGGATCTCTGTGAGTTCGAGGCCAGCCTGGTCTACAGAGTGAGTTCCAGGAAAGGCTCTAAAGCTACACAGAGAAACCCTGTCTTGGAAAAAAAAATTAGGAAAGTCCTGACTGACTGACTAACAACAAAGGGTTGCATACATAAAATATGATTTTCTAAGACAATGGGGTGTCTTAATAAATAGCATGCTTTAACTGAAATTGATATTTCTGAAAGTAATTTTTGTGACATAAGGATATGCCACAAACACTGATAAAATGTTTAGTGATAAACATGCAAAATATTTTTCTTCTCTGTATTTTAATTTTACATGCACAGGCTCATCATTATACAGATATAAGGCTAAGAAGAAAGACACCAAAATATTATGGTTATCTCTGAGCTGTGCTTCAATGTTATTGAACAAAGATGCCAGGGAATGGGAGTGTGGTTGAATGACAGAGGAAGGAGAGAGGAAAACCAGGATGCTGAACTGTTTTTGCGATGTGTTCCTAATATGTACTATGAGTGTATTGGGGACATTTTGCATTCATGGTTCTGCATCAATCGTGTGGGCTGAAGACAGTTAACCTCCAAGTTATGGTACCAACAGTGACTAAAGAAAGATGCTGAACTGTCTTTGCGATGTGTTCCTAATATGTGCTACAATTATATTGGGAATATTTTGCATAAATAGTTTTGTATCAATACAAGACAAAAGGCTGGAAGGAAGAAGCGGCACATCTAACCATAGTTATTTATGGTTTGCTTTTATAGTAGGAATAAGATACAGAATTATTTTTGCAGTATGTTCCTGAATACATACTATAAGCGTATTGGGGACATTTTGCATAAATAGTTTTGTATCAATACACAGGCAAAAGGCTAGAAGAAAGAAGCGGCATATCTAACCATAGTTATTTATGGTTTGTTTTTATAGTAGCAATAAGATACAGAATTATTTTTGCAGTATGTTCCTGAATACATACTATAAGCGTATTGGGGACATTTTGCATAAACAGTTTTGTATCAATATATGGAGGAAAGAACCATGACAAACTTTAACAGCACTTATATCTCTGGTATTAACAGGTGATGTTTGTTTCTCTCTTTATATTTGCATTGTTTCTCCAAATACTGTATAAACAGAATGTTTTTCTTTTATAGAAATAATAAAACTTATTTTATCTTAGTACTAGAGTTTACATTGAGTTTTTTGGGGGAAGATGGTAGTTGAAACAGGGTCTCCGAATGCAGCTCTGGCTGTCCTGGAACTCACTACATAGACCAGGCTGGATTCAAACTCACAGAGATCTGCCTGCCTCTGCCTCTCAGAGTGCTGGGATCAAAGGCCTGTGCCACTATTCCTGACTTTACATTGATTTTTCTTTAAGTTTGAATCCCTGGCCTGTGTGTGTGTGTCGGGGGTGGAGGGTTGGGGTGGGGGAGATTACTATGTGGGCAGCGGTGGGCGTAGAATACAATTTCCAACCTGTCTAAGGAAATCCTGTAGCACCTCTATAGGATATGAACTGCACATATGTGTTTTCCTTTACTCTGGGCAGAGGTGAAACAGAGCCTAGTTTAACAAATACAGAGGCTGGGAGATAGCTCCTCAATAGTGTGGTTGACCTGCATTCAGCCTTCAGAGCTGTTGGTTCCTTGTTGCTAATTAAAGAGGGGCTGGAGAGATGAGTCAGCAGTTAAGAGTGCTCGCTACCCTTGCTGAGGACTCTATTTGGGTTCCCAACCCTCACATAGCAACTCATAACCACCTGTAACTCCAGCTCCAGGGATCAGAAGCCCTTTCCTATCTTGAAGAGCATGTAGTGTGCATACATATATGTGCGCGAAGGACTCAAATACATTATTAAAAATATAATTTGTATTTGAGTTCTGGGGAGGTGGGCACAGGTAGATCCTTGGAGCTCTAGCTGAATTGGTGAGCCCTAAGTCCCAGTGAGAGTCCTTGTCTCAAAAAACAAGGTGGGGAGAGCTCCTGAGGAATGATACCTAAGGTTGACCCCTGGCCTCCATGCACTCATACATGTGTACATGTATACTCCTACATACACAAACATGCAGACACTAAATGAAAAAATAAAACCAACAACAATAACTATGGTGGTAGGGTGTGGTAGCTCAAGCCTGTAATCCCAGCACTGAGGAGGCTGAAAGAGAAGGTTTGCTGGAAAGTTTGAGCTGTGCTTGGACTACAGAATGAGACCCTCTCTCAAAACACTGGATACACACAGAGTAACACTAATGACTGCGAACCAGAGTGCTGGCTCTTACCCAATCAAGCACACGAACCATAGAGAGAGTTGAAACGGGCTCCTTTTCCTCCAGGAGCAATTCTGGAAGGCAGCACTTGGCTCATGGCCTCAAGACACACAGGCTAGTTTGGGAAATGCCCGAGCCAGGGAAAATCCTTCCAGAAAGCCCACTTTTATGGACATACAGATGCCAGCAACTGGCTGCATTTCTCCACCTACTGCCCATGTCCATCTGAACCCCAGATGTAGTCTACATGTGACCTTCCAGTTCAGCCTTCCCTGTTCTTTCCTAGTAAGAAAGACAGAGCCATCTGGTAACTTAGCAGACCCGTGGTCTGACAAGGTTCCTGTCAGGGGTGTTTTTGGTTTCTTGGGATTTTGTTGTTGTTTTACATTTTTATTTATGTTTGTTGGTGTGTGTGGTGGAGGATGTATGTGTGCTATGACCCACTTGTGGAAATCAGAGGACAACATGTGGGAGACAGTTCTCTCCTTCCACCATGTGGATTCCTGGGATTCAGCTCAGGTCCTCGGGTTTGATGGCAAGCCATTACCTGCTGGGCCATCTTACTGCTCCCTCCCAAAGGTTCTATTAATGTTTCTCAAATGTGACAGATTTGAAGAGCTAGAGTCTCACTCTGAACCATTTACAAGCACTCCGGGAAAACCTGCCCCCAAGAGGTAAAGTCCATGTATTCTTTACAGCAGAGCTACTGCTGTGGGGGAGAGTATCCGTTCACAAAGGTCCCGGGAGATCAGTTGTCCCAGGGCCTCCCACCTGCCCTTCTGCTTTACAGCAACCACACAGCCAGACAGAGCCGTACAATGGATTTTTCGTAAATATTTCACTCTGCCACATTTAGAACAGTTTTACTGGGCCCCTCACTCTGTACATGGAAAAGAGGATGAGAGAGAAACAGGAGCTAAGATGAAGCTGAACCAGAAAGACCTTGGATGCGCAAGTCCATTCCTGTGTGTGGATATGAAGCAGAAATCAGCAGGGTCTTGGGACCTCTTCCACGCCAGGCCCAATCTCCCAGAGAATGTCCTCACAACCCTGAATGATCAGGGTGACCTTCTTCCCTCTAGCCCTCACTCTGGGCAAGGATTATGGAAAGCTGGGAGAGCCAGGGTGGGACCCTTCCTGAAATGGAAGGACTCACTTCCAGGCCCAAGGAGGAGAGAACTCCACCTATTTAAGCACTGCACTTTGTGGTGGGTATTGTGTTCCCTGAAATATTGTGTGTTCCCCAAAATAAACATATCTGGGGTCAGAGAACAGACAGCCACTAGAACAAAGCCAAAAATGGTGGCTAGAAAATGGGAAGAGTAAGCCATAACAGAAGTTGGGCGGTGGTGGTGCACGCCTTTAATCCCAGCACTTGGGAGGCAGAGTTAGTGGATCTCTGAGTTCAAGGCCACTTTAGAAACAGCTAAGCATGGTGACCCTTGCCTTTAATCCCAGAAACCCAACCTTTAATCCCAGGGAGTGGGGGCAGAAAGAGAAAAGTATATAAGGCGTAAGGACTAGGAACTAAGGAGAAAAGCATGTAGTTAGTTAAGCATTTGGTTGGTTAAGCGTTCAGGCTTTGGAGCAGCACAGTTCAGCTGAGATTCATGTGGAGGAGGACTCAGAAGCTTCCAGCCTGAGGAAACAGGATCACCTGAGGAACTAGCAAGGTGAGATAGCTGTGGCTTGTTCTGCTTCTCTGATCTCCCAGCATTCACCCCAATAACTGGCCTTGGGTTTGTTTTTATTAATAAGACCATTTAAGATTCCTGCTACAGCACTTCAAGCCCCCTCGATTCGAGTTTCTGAATCACAGAATATCCTAGAGTTTGGCAGATGCAGACAGCATGCCTCCTAGCTGGGAGGATGCCAGAGGCTCCCGGGGTGGGGGTGGTGCAGTCCTCCCTCCTTGCCAAGAGGAGGAAATGCAGTTGCGGAGAGAGGAAATAACTCCCGAGCGAGCCTAGCAAGGACGTGCATAGAAACTGGTGGCAAACTTGAGCCTCGGTCTTCAGGTCTCTTTCTCCTGTTATACACTGGACCTAAAGGACAGAGGGGGTGACTATAGTATGAGGGACTTGAGGAATACCTTCAAAGGTGGGTGGGGCGGGAAGGGGCAGAGAGAAGGAGGGAGTGAATTTCAAGCAGGGGGGATGACAGGGCACAGGCAGAGGCAGGAACAGAAGGTTTCTGTCACAAGAACAGTCAAGAGCATCTGGAGGAACCTGCCAAGGACAAATCTGGCTTCCAAATGCAAGCTGGGATATACCCTGAGGGTAGAACAGTGTCTTGGGGAGTGGGTGTGCAAAAGGCCCCTAGAAAAGGTATGACACCAATTCCCAGAGTGCAGACTTGACTCAGCAGGAAGAAATTTACAGCAGTTTCTCTATTCAAAGGAGGGCAAATTAAAAACAAAAGCTAGGATCTCAACCAACTTTTCTATTTGTCTTGGGCTCCTCTGGGTTGTCCAGGGACTCCCAGGCCAGCCTCATCTCAAGGGAAGAATTCATGCACCGGACTCCAGACATTCGGCTTTCCATCTGTTACTGCTGCCAAGACTCTAGCCTCTGGGTCTTGTAAAGGTTTGGGGGCTCTTTGCTTCGGTGAGCTGCCCCTCCCCCACTGTAAGCATGAGCCTTTGGAAGAGCAGTCAGAGTAAACTATAAGCCTCCCAAAGGACCCTTCCTAACACCTTTTTCCATTCTCTAGTGATTGGCCTAGAACTAGCTCATGGGACCCTAGCCTAGGCAATCAGAGTACTTGCTAGGAATTTGTGGTGGAGGGGTTGTTTGGGGATTTCACACTGTAGCTCTGGCTGGTCTTGAACTCGCTTTGTAGACAGGCTGGCCTTGAACTCACAGAGATCCTGCCTCTGCCCCCCAGTGCTGAGATTAAAGGCCGGAATCACCAAGCTTGTCCTTGGATTTGTATCTGTTAGTGAAGTACTGGACCAAAGAGTCTCTCTTTCTTTGGCAGGTTTTAAATGTAGAGTTGTATGTAGCAGAGTCCTTTCTTGCATGTCTGTGGATTCTTTCCTCAGTTTCCTCTTTTGTAGAATGAAGATTGGACAAAGTGTTCTATCTCACTCACCACCAATGGACACCTAGAAAGAGAAATGACACAGAGGATGGGGGAGGGAGAGGGGGTAGAGATCAGAGACCAGGGGTGGGGGGGGGGGAAGGCGAGAGAAGAGATAGAGAAGAGAGGGGAACGATCTGGAAAAGAGAGAGATTGAGTCCCCAGACATTGTTCTGTGGTCAGCTCCACTTGGTGGTTGCCACTATGTGTATTAGACTTCTTTTTAAAGCTACCTTATTTATTCATTCAACAAACATAATCACCATGCTTCCCTATCCAAGGACTAAGCAGAATGGCTTTGCTTAGTTTCTGAGGTCAAGAAAGTTCAGTACAGCTGTAATGTAGACCACCAAGCACTTTCTGAGTGGCAGGCTCCATTTTGGATCTGGATATAGAAGGGAGCCAAGGAGTTCTTTGCAGACCTGATTTCCTGGTACATGGGGGCTAGATAGAGCAGGGCTGTTGTATCATGAATGGTTTCACACACTGCCTTAAGGACCACTAGAAACAATCTCTGCCTGAAGATCGTTCAGAATATCCTTAGAAATGTCCAGATTTAGCACTCGGGAGGTAGAGGCAGGCGGATCTTTGTGAGTTCGAGGCCAGCCTGGTCTACAGAGCGAGATCCAGCAAAGGTGCAAAGCTACACAGAGAAACCCTGTCTCAAAAAAACAAAACAACAAAAAAAGAGAAATAAATAAATGTCCAGATGTGAACAATCAAAAGGCTGGAGGGGTTGGGGATTTAACTCAGTGGTAGAGCACTTGCCTAGCAAGCCCAAGGCCCTGGGTTTGATCCTCAGCTCAAAAAAGGCTGGAAAGTTTTTATTTGGAGGATTTGGGACTTTTTTTAAAGAATTATTTTATGACTGTTTTTGCTCACATGTATGTTTGTGCATCACATGCTTGCTTGGTTTCCCGCTGAGGTTAGAAGGCAGCATTGGATCCCTGGGAAATGGAGTTATAGATAGTTGTGAGCCACCATGGAAGAGATGGGAACCGAACCCAGGTCCTGTGCAAGAGCAGCAAGTGCTCTTGACTGTTGAGCCATCTTTCTAGCCCCTTGGGGGAGGGTTGGTGTTTTGTTGTTGTTGTTGTTGTTTGTTTGCTTGCTTGCTTGCTTGGATTTTTGTTTTTTTGAGAGAGGGTTTCTTTGTGTAGCTCTGGCTGTCCTAGAACTCGCTCTGTAGCCAGCATTTTTGTTATTGTTGTTGTTTGGTCGGTTGGTTGGTTGGTTGTTTTTGTTTTGATTGTTTTGTTTGAAATTACACTTTTTATTACATTTTATTGATTTATTTTGTGTGTGCCCGTGGGGAGGGAGTACAAGTGCATGAGTGTACATAGGGTACTTGTAGAGGTCCAGGAAGAAATTTCGGAGGCCCACTCCCTCCCTCTACCATGATGGTTCAGGAGACTGAACTCAGCTCCTCAGGCTTGGTAGTGGGTGCCTTTTGCCTCTGATCCTAAAAGGCTGGAGTTTGGGGTACTTTGATTTGCTCAATATTTTGTTGTTGTTTTCAGAATTATTTTTATTTTTAACTATGTGTATGTGCATGTCTCTGTGTGGGTATGTGCATATGAGACAGCCCAGTGGTATGGTGTTTGCTGTGCAAGTATAAGGCGTTGAGTTAAAATCCACAAGACCCATGTAAAAAGCTGGGTGCTGATGTACATTCTGTAATTCCAGCACCAGGGAGACAGTCAGGAAGAGCCCAGGACTGGCTGGCCAACCAATCTACCTGAGTAGCTGAGCTCCAGGTTCAGTGAGAGAACTTGTTCCAAACCCTGAGGTGAGAGTGAGTGAGGAAGACATCTTATGCTGCCCTCTGCCCTCACACAATATGCTCTCATGTAAACACACACACACACACACACACACACACACACACACACACACACACACATCAACTCCTCCTCATGCCAGACTGCTATGATTGAAACCACAAGTGATAATGCATGCATTTGGGAAGTCAAGGCAGGAAGACCAAGTTCAAGGCCAATTTAAACTATGTAACGAATCCCTGTCAAAATAAAAGGAAACACACACACACACACACACACACACACACACACACACACACACACACACACAGTGGTGCTTGTAAGCTGAGCAACAGAAAGAAGGGAATTAATGACTAATAAGTACAGACTTCAGGTGTGGAGGATCACGACCTATGGAACTGTATAGTGGGTGTTGGTAGCATAGCAATCAAAACATGCTGAACTGCATATTTTCAATGGTTAGAATGGAGACTGTTATGCTATGTGTCTATTACTATACTTTTTAATTCAAAATCTTCCAGAGATAATAATCATTAAAGTTTAGGGGAGGAACTCAGTGGAAGCTCACACCTATAATCCCAGAATTTGTGAGGCTGAAACGGGGAGTTCCACAAGTTCCAGAAAAGTCTGGGCTACAGAGTGAGTTCCAGACCTTCTTGGTCTGCAGAGCAAGACTCTATTTAAAAAAAAAAAACAAAAAAAAAAACAACCAACTTTGGAGGGCTAGTGAGATGATTCAGTGAGTAAAGGCATTTGCTGCTAAGCCTCATGACCTGCATTAGATTGTCCTATGACCCATGTGACAAAAAGAGAACTGAACCCTTCAAGTTGTCCTGTCACCTCTACATTCTTTTCATGGTACACACACACCTATACACACACACACATACACACACACACACACACACACACACACACACACACACACACACCTGTACATACACACACCACCAACAACAATTTTCATTATTATAATTATTATAATTTTCCAAAAAGCTTTTAGTGTACATACCTTGTATAGCATGCATGAGTCCCTGGATTTGGTGCCTTTTATTATCCAAAACCCAAGAACCTTGCACATGATAAGTAAATGCCCCCAAGCAACTTATCTTTCTTTTAGACAGGCTTTTACTCCTTAGTCTAGGCCGGCTTCAAGTTCACAATCCTCTTGCCTCAACCTCCTCATTCCTGGAATTATAAGCCTATACCACAATGCCAAGCTGTAAATTGCTTTTCTAACCTCCAACAATGACTAATGAGCCAAGTGTTGTTTTTACTTTATCCTTCTGGTGCAACAAAATGTTCCAGGTTCTTCTTGCATGCTTCTTGACCCTGACCTTGAGTTAGCCATTTGTCCAAGGAGTCCTGTTGCTAGCAGCGGGAAAGAATGTTTCAGGGTCACAATCCAGACCTTGCATATCATATTTCAAGCTCCAAGCTTGCTTTTCTTTCTGCCTCGAAGTCTCCTGTCTCCTCTGCTTCTGCTATACTGGCTAAATGCACATTCTGCTATACTGGCATTACAAGTAGCACAAGAGCGAAGAACTAACATGGTTTCGTTGCTGTCCCTGCTTGATGATGATGTATCTCCACAACCTAGAATAGTGACTGGCCCATAGCTGGTGCTCAGTGATTGAATCCACACACGTAGGATGGATAGAACCATACGTTTAAGCTCACAGATGCCAAAGATGCCATAATAAAATGAGGTCTTCTGTGGGGGTGTGAGGGCAGGCTTTGAAGTGCTCTTATCTTCTGATCCATCTCTCCAGAACCCCTTTGCATGTTTAATAGTGGTGCTGTCGTTTCTGCCTTATTTCATTTTTAAACTTTTAAACTTCAATACAAAAGTTCAATCATAGACAAGTTACAAAACCGGTACAAAGAATTTTTGACCAACTTCTTCATTCAGTAAATGTATGTGCTGTGTCATAACCACTTCTGGTTGAGTATCCTTAATCTAAAAACCCCAAGTTCAAAATATAATAAAATTTGAAAGTCTTGAGCCCTGACATGATGTCACAAGTGAGAAATGACATGTCTTATTTCATGTAACATATTATAGTCAAAATCAAGGTGCACTAAAAACACTACTTAAAGTTATCTGTATGTCATATGTTTACAGCATGTGTGAGAGACACAGGGGCTGGAACTCAGCAGGTAAAGTGTTTGCCTAGCATGCACAGAGCCTCAAGTTCTATCCACAACATAAATCAGCTGTACTTCTACACTTCTGTAATCCAAACACTTGCGAAGTGGAGAAAGGAAGTTCCAAAGTTCAAGGCCATCCTCCACTATATAACAAGTTTGAGGCCAGCCTGGGAAGTATGAAACCCTGTATTAGAAAGAAAAGAAAGAAAGAAAGAAAGAAAGAAAGAAAGAAAGAAAGAAAGAAAGAAAGAAAGAAAGAAAGAAAGAGGAGGGAAGAAAGAAAGAAAGAGAGGAGGGAAGGAGGGAGGGGGAAGGAAGGAAGGAAGGAAGGAAGGAAGGAAGGAAGGAAGAAAGGAAGGAAGGAAGGAAGAGGGTAGGCAGGCATTCATGGTGGTGCATGTCTTTAATCCCAGCACTCAGAAGGCAGACACATGGGGATGTTTGTGAGTCTGAAAACAGCCTGGTTAGAGATCAATGCTGCTGCAGGGCAGAAGAATCTCTGGGAAGTTCCCAGGCCAGTAGCCTGCAATATTCAAAACTAAGAGAAGTTGAGGACTGACACCTGAGGCTGTCCTTAGACCTCCATATGTGGACTGTGGTATGTGTGCATCCAAACACACACATGAACAATCACATACACACAGATAAGACATTGAAAGGAAGCCAGGTAGTGGTGGTGCCCGCCCTAATCCCAGCACTCAGGAGGCAGAGGCAGGTGGATCTCTGTGAGTTCAAGGCCAGCCTGGTCTACAGAATGGGTTCCAGGACAGCCAGGGCTACACACACACACACACACACACACAAAAAAAAAAAAACCCAAAAAACAAAAACAAACAAACAAAAAAACCAAAACAACAACAACAAAAAAACACCAAAAGGAATATGTTAGTATAAAAGTAAGACTCTGTTTAAATATAGTCAGTGAGATACTGTGAGTTAGGATGTCAACATAGGAAATTGAGGCAATCTAATTCATGCCGTAAGAGTGAGTCAGAAGATTTACCCAGCTTGATAGCCATTCATTTGAAAAGCTAAGATTTATTACAGCAGGGGAAAGGCACATGTCAGCAGACTTGGAGGACTCTAGTCCAGGTTTCCACTGTCCTTCATATAAGGTGAAAGCACACAGCATGTTTCTGTATAGCAGCAAACTGCAGACATGGATTCAATGCAGGGAAGCCAGCTTGGTGTTGCAAAGTCTGTGGCCCATATGGCTGCTGGTCACATAAACTCAATCGCTAGTGGCTGTCTATGGCAACTGAAACACAGGGTCCCAACAATGAAAGCAAGCATATATACATATGAACATATATGTGTTCAGTCCTATGTATGTATGTATGACATAAAGCCCTGTATGCATTCCCAGTGCCATATGAATTGGGCATGGTAGTACATAAGTATAATCCCAGCGCTTGGGAGATGGAGGCCATAGTGATTTTGAGGCCAGCCTTGGCAACATGAGAGCCTGTCTCAAAAAAAAAATCAAACCTCCTAACTTTTAGCTGTAGACTTCAGAGGAAATATCCACTAAATCATTTTCTTTTAGGATTAAAGTATGAAAATATTATATTAATATTTTGTTAGTTAATATTTTTATTAATTAATATTTTGCTGGGATTTGTGCATCCTTGGTGTCTTCCAACTAAACTACATCCCCTGCTCTGTCATTAGACATTTCTATTGCTCTTTCGTATTATGTGAGAATTTCATATATCAATATAATGGAATTTTGGTCAAATCTAGTAGGTCATCCTTAAACATTTTAAGAGGTGATTGTAGTTCCCTCTTAAGGGATGTTTTAGTTTCATTTCATTGCTATGGTAAAACACCCTGTCAAAAAGCAACTTAATGGAGAAGGGAATTATTTCACCTACAGTCCATCACAGCAGGGAAGTCATATAGCACCAAGAGCTTGAGAAACATTTTCACATCACATCCGCAGCCAAGAGAGATAAATGAATACATAGATGTTTAGTGTTCAGACAACTTTCTCTACTCTCCTTCTTGTTCTTGTGTGGGTTTGCTTTTGTGTTTTAGACAGGGTCTTACTGTGTTCTCTGGCTGGCCTGGAACTCCACCTGTAGACTAGGCAGACCTCCAGCTCGAAGATGTCTACCTGCTTCTGCCTCCTGACTGCTAGGATTAAAGGCGTGTGCCGCCGCCCCCGCTGCCGCCACCACCACTCTCTTCTCATTTTAAAGGTTTTTATTATTTCTAATTATGTGTAGGTGTGGGTGTCTTCATGAGGACATGAGTGTAGGTTCCTGCAGAAGCCAGAGACATTGGATTCTCTGAAGCTAGAGTTACAGGTAGTTGTGAACCGCCTGATGTGGGTGCTGGGAACTGAACTTGGGTCCTCCAGAAGAGCAGTAAGTGCTCTTAGCCTCTCAGTCATCTTTCCAGCCCTGTAGCCTTCTCTTCTTTTACATATAGAAGACGACAAACGAGGTAGTGGTGTATCTTTCAGACCGGGACTTCCAGTATGAATCAAGGCAATCAAGACAATTCCCACAGACATGCTCTCGGGCCAATCACTCAATGACAGTTTCTTAGTGGATGAGTCTAGGATTCATGAAATTGACTAACCATCAGAAGAGACTATTTAGTAGGATTTTCTCTCCTTGTTCCCGATTAAAAGTAGGATATTTCCAAAAGGCCATTAAACAATGAGAAAAGAATACTGTGTGCTAGGAAGCCCAGATCCGTGGGCTAGAGGTTAGGAAGAGAGAAAGAGCCAGCCACACGTTTCAGCAGGGCAACTGTCCCCAGTGGCTGTAGGTAGCAGCTGGGTCAAGAGAGCTCTGACCCCATGAATAACTTGGCCACATCAAAGTGACTGGCTCTACTATTTATGTTCTTTGCCTATTTTTTTCTAGGAAAATTTCTTTGAATGCATATTTTCAATTTTTTGTATATTAAAAATCTTGTCTATAAAATAGTTCATTTTTTTCTCCACTTATTCTCACCCTCCAATGAGTTTTTTCTTTTTTAGTTTTATTTACACTTGTAGAAATCTTCCTCTTGACTGACCAAACTTTAATTTTTTTTAATTTATTTTTATTTTTAAAATTTTATTATTAATTTAATTTTACATATCAGCCACGGATTTCTCTGTCCTCCCTCCTCCTGCACCCTCCCACCCTCCCCCCAAATCCACCCCCCATTCCCACCTCCTCCAGGGAAAGGACTCCCTGGGGATTCGGCTCAGCCTGGTTTAGAGCCTGGGGCCTATACTGGGACACTTTGCTCTGCCTGGGTGAAGGGAGGAGGGGACTGGACCTGCCTCAACTGATAAAACTTTTAAGACGTATTTATTTTATATGGATGAGTGTTGTGCCTACATGTGTGCATGTGTACCATGTGTGCCAGGTGCCCATGGAAGCCAAAAAAGGCTATCAGACTCTCTGGAACTGGAGTTACAGTTGTGAGCCATTATATGGGTGCTTGGAACTGAACCCGCGTCCTCTGCAAGAGCAGCCAGAGCTCTTAACTGCAGAGTCATCTCTTCAGGCCTGATTTCGTGTTTTCTATCATTTAGAAGTGGTTTTTACTGTATGGCCAACTCTTTCAGCGCTTGGCCTTTGGCTCTGCCATAGATATCATGCTTAGAAAGGCATCCACTAAGGTCAGGGATGTAGCTAAGTTGGGATGGTGCTGGCTTAGCATGCATGAAGTCCTGGGTTTGATCCCCTGCACTGCATAAAGTGGGCATAGTAGCACACATCTATAATCGCAGCTCTTGAGAGGTAGTCAAGAGGACTAGAAATTCAGGGTCATCTTCTAGTACATAGCAATTTGAGGCCAGCCTGTAAGATATGAAACCCTATCTCAAAATAACAAAAAATAAATAAATAAAAGTCTTACCTAAGGGCTGGAGAAATTATTCTATGGTTAAGAGCACTCACTGGCTGCTCTTACACAGGTCCCGGATTCAATTTCCAGCGCCACACAGCAGTTCATAACTGCCTGTAACTCCAGTTTCAGGTGATCTGACACCCTCACACAGACATACATGCAGGTGAAACATGAATGCACATGAAATAAAAATAAATTTTTTACAAAGTCTTCCCTAATCCAGATAACTGCTAGCGGGAGCCTTGTTCTCCTAAGTGGGATACAGAGACATGAAGGCTGGTTGCTTGTCTAGGGCCACACCATTAGGGGAAGCTCAGTTCTCTTAACGTTACAGCCTCCATAGGCCTATTGTCAGGGTTCAGGTTGGTAAACATGAAGTCTTTGTAAGACTAGGTAGTCAATGGATTAGAATGCAGTTATAAAATAATTACTACACAGCCTTCACAAGCATTATTTTATTTATGTGTTTCTCTCTTTTGGGTGTGTCTTCATGTCACATGTGAAGGTCAGAGAACAAATTGCTGGAGTCAGTCCTCCCCTTTCTCCCACTCTGTGGGTCCCAGGTGGGCAGCTTTGGTGGCAACCTGAGCCATCTTTCCAGCCCCATAAGTATGATTTTTTTTCTGGCGTTTCAAGACAGGATTTCTCTGTGTAGCCCTGGCTATACTGGAACTAGTTCTGTAGACCAGGCTGGCCTTGAACTCAAAGATCCACCCGCTTCTGGGATTAAAGGTGTGTGTCACCACCGTGAGGCTATCAGTCCGATTTCTGATGGCTGTATTTTATTTAGAAAACTTGATTTTCTGTTTAAGTACACTACTAAACCTTCCCCTCCCCCCAAAAAAAATTTCTATCCCCAAACTGTGATCCCTCTCTATCAGACTAATGGATTTCTTCCTTCCCTCTCTCCGGACCTGGGAAGAACAAGAAAGAGAGAGGAAGGTGGAAACCTAGAGGGGGAGGGGCTGTCAGGAGCAGGAAGGGTGTGTGAGGAGGCAGCAGGTGAGAAAAAGGTACACTCTGTATGCAGAAGCCCAGAAAGACTTGATGGTTGTAGTTCATCTTTAGTCTGGATTTTTCTCATTTTAAAAGTTCTTTTATTTATCCAGACTCCCTATATAAAGATGCACAACTGGTTTTTTTGTTTTGTTTTATTTCTTGTGGCCCAAGGTGGACTCAGACTCAACATGCCCAGCTGAAAGATGTGAAATATCTAAAACTAGGGGAATGCTATCTGATACGAAAACAATGATAATAGCTGTTTTCAAGTAGCAGATGGATGTGGCCAGGGGCAACTGACTGTAGGGCAGAAGCCACTCTGGAAAAGCAGGTGACCGGAACACACATGTCACAGTTTCCAGGGCTCTGACTCACCAGTGTTCTGTTTTTCCTAACGCAAGTTCAATTGTTACCTTTTCACGTAGGATTCACGTATGAAACTAGTATATTGAAAACACCAGTGTTTTTACACGTTGATGGGGGTGTGCACATTTAATAGTGAGCACATGGAGGTCAGAGGACAGCTTGCAGTAGTCAGTTTCTTCCTTCCATTGTGTGGGGCCTGGTGGTGGAACCCAGGTCCTTGTGCATGCTAGTCACAAAGCTCGGCTTCTTTCCGAGGGTTCGGAGAACTCAACTGAAGAAAGCCGTTGACTTCCTTAGCACTTCTGAAGTAAAAGTAAGAGGGTCTAGATTTCAAGGCCACACTCAGCTATGTAAAGAGTTTGGGACCACTGGGTGGTGGTGGCGCACGCCTTTAATCCCAGCACTGGGGAGGCAAAGGCAGGAGAATCTCTGTGAGTTCGAGGCCAGCCTGGGCTACAGAGCAAGAACCAGGAAAGGTACAAAGCTACACAGAGAAACCCTGTCCCAGAAAAAAAAAAGGTTGAGATGATCCCACACTAGCCCCTCAAAAACAGAAAGCCAAAAACCCCACCTAAAACTTTTTTCATAATCTCTATTTTTGCCTCAGCAAGCACAAAACTCAACTTTTTCGACACTAGAGACCACACCAGTTGTTCCTAGTTGTTTCTCACCCAGAATTCTCCACTCTGCCATCCTTATCAAGTCCTGAAAAAGTCCAACACATTCTGAAGGAAGTGGACTCCAGTCTTTGCTCCAGATGTGAGCTTTCCTGGGCACATAATTGCCAGGGACTGCTTCAAAAACAGATATAAGAATTAGAATGGGGGGCTTGTTCAGAGCAAGAAGAGGCCTTTTTATTTCATTCATTCATCCACTCAGTATTTGGTGTGTGTGTGTGTGTGTGTGTGTGTGTGTGTGTGTGTGTATGACTGTGTGCATGCAACAGTACCTGTGTGGAGGTCAGAGGACTTTTGGGAATCAATTATTTCCTTCTACCATGTCAGTCTCAGGGACAGAACTCAGGTCATCAGGCTTGGCAGCAAGTGCCTCTACCAATGAGCCATCTCATCAGACCAACAGGAAGGCTTCGGGAGAAGGAAGGGGTTACAAATAGAGCACTAGGGGGTGAAAAGTGTGAAAATTCATTACACACATGTATGAAGCTGTCCAACAATGGAAAATTAATTTTAAGACTGGACATAGTGGCACACACCTTTAATCCCAGAACTCAGGAGGCAGAGGATGGTGGATCTCTAGGTGTTTGAGGCCAGCCTGGGCTACACAGCCAATTCCAAGCTACCAGTTCCAGGACTACATAGTGAGACTCTGTCTCTAAATAAATAACTAAAAACTATGGTATTTGTTTTAAAATACAGGCATGAGCTTCCATTCTGGCCAGTGAGAGCTGAGGGGAGTGTCAACTCCTTTGAAGACAATTACACAGAAGTCCATTTTGAGGAAACGTTTACAGATTTCTATAAGCAGCCTTCAGTGACCACAAGAAAGGACAACTGTTGGTGTGCTTTTTCTCTTTTCCTTCCCCCTCACTCCCATTTTCCTTCCTTCTGTTCTCCAGGACTCTTCTGTAGGACCTGGAGCTAGCACATGCTCCACTACTGAGCTACTGTCAGCCCAGGAGCAGCCTCTGAGCATCAGTGACAACAAATGGAAATCATGTAGGTACTTGACATCACCGTGGAACTGTGGACCAATCATGTCTGGACGTCCCACTTAGGGAGCCAGTTAGCTCCTGCTATGGAAGCAGGTTTGAGCTGGACAGTCTAACTAGGCCAGAGGTTGATATGATGACCTGACCCAGCCATCATCTGGAGCTTCCTTTTTATCCCTTTTTGTTCTCCTCTATATTGACACAACCAACTTAGGGAAGTCAACATTTTCTCATACCATCCTGTGATTGTGTTGTTAGTTCTTCAAGGCAGAATTTCTCTGTATAACAGCCCTAGCTATCCTGGAACTCACTCTGTAGCCCAGGCTGGCCTTGAACTCACTGAGATCCACCTGCCTCTGCCTCCCGAGTGCTTGCTTCATTTTTTTCAACCTAACTCTTTGCTAAGGCAGATCCTATGGTAAAAGCCTTCCCTCTGTCCCGCCCCCCCCCCCAATCTTCCTGGTCAAATATTTCTCCAAGTCTCTCTCTTTCTTTGTTTTTGTTTTTGTTTTTGAAGACAGGGTTTCTCTGTGTAGTTTTGGTGCCTGTCCTGGATCTCACTCTGTGGACCAGGCTGGCCTTGAACTCACAGAGATCTGCCTGGCTCTGCCTCCCAAGTGCTGCAATTAAAGGTTTGCACCACCACCACCCACCTCCAAATCTCCTTCTTAATGTGGCTTCTTCCTGAGGGCTGAAATCCCCCCCAATACTAGCTGTGTCTTCCTCTGAATAATATCCTTTTTCTTTGAGACTGGGTCTTACTTACTTTGTAGCTCTGGCTGAGCTGGAACTCACTATATAGACAAAGCTAGCCTCAAAATCAGAGATATTTGCCTCTGCATCTAGAGTGCTGGGATTAAAGGTACATGTCACTGTCATACTTGACCTTAAGTCTCTCAAGGACAGGGAGAGTATGCTCCTTTCAAGCCCCAAGACAATTAGTGCCAACCAAGTTCAAGATGCAGGAAGGCCTAGAATTATCTACTGAATTTGGTATCTCCTTTGCTTCTGTGGCCTTAGACAAGTGCTTAGTGAAAGAAATGGAGGCAGGGACCAACTGAAGAGAATATTTATTCCCAAGTACCAAACAAAAACTATCTGAGTAGTTTTCAACATGAGCTTTCAACAGATATATGAATGCTTGCAGAAAGGTGACTTTAGAAGTTCTGAGTTTTAGAAAGACCCAGAAAATGTGAGGAAAAAACAGGAAACTAGAGGTGTGGTCCATTGGTAAAGCAAATTTAGTATGCATAAGGACCTGGGCTCCCATCACCAGCAAATGAAAGAAAGAGAGGGAAGAAGGAAGGGTATGGACAGTCAGGAGGGAGGGAGAAGGAAGGAAGGAAGGAAGGAAGAATGGAGGGAGGAAGAAGGGAGGGAGGGGGGAGGAAGGAAGGGAGGGAGGAAGAAGGGAGGGAGGGGGGAGGAAGGAAGGGAGGGAGGAAGAAGGGAGGGAGGAAGGAAGGAATGAAGAAGGGAGGGAGGAAGAAGGGAGGGAGGAGGAAGGAAGGAAGGAATGAAGGGAGGGAGGAGGAAGGAAGGAAGGAAGGGAGGGAGGGAGGGAGGGAGGGAGGAAGGAAGGAAGGAAGGAAGGAAGGAAGGAAGGAAAGAAACCTGGTAGCATGGTGGCCCAAATGTAATCCCAGCACTCACCCTGGAGGTGAGATGGGTTCCAAGGGCAAGCTGGGCAGCTAGATTAGCCTAATCAGCAAACTCCAGATTCAGTAAGAAACTCCACTTCAGAAAATAGAGTGAAGAAGGATTGAAGAGAACATCCAATGACAACCTCTGGCCTCCACATGCACACACATGCATGTACCTGCACACATTACACACGCCATGTATAGATACAAAGTAAACTTTCTAGGTAGAGGAAGCCATGTGTGCTACAACTGAACCTTTGAATAGGAAGGAAAAAATGTCAGGAATGGAAGTTCTGCTGCTGAAAACTACCAAGTTGGAAAGTCACTGGTCATGAATCAGAATGAGGAAACCTGTTACAAAGTGCACTCATACAGTATAAAGCAAAAACTTGAAATTTAATTTGACGGTTTATCAGTAACACTTGAGGTTACAAATAATCATCAAAAACCATTTAAAAAGCATTACTCTTTCAAGTGGCTGGGAGTGTCTATAAAATTCACATTTACAAATGGCAAAGAGCACTCATAATCCTTCATGTTAGAAAGTTATTTTGTCTAAAGCTGCCTACAAGATCGTAAAATAGGCCAGAAGAAAAACGTGAGAGCACATTGGCGAGGAGGTCTGCAAGCCATCGAAAATGCTGTCTAGTGCCACAGGAAGTCAAGAGGCATGCTTTAAGTTCAACTGAGACCTCCAAAAGTCATGTGAGGTGTCCAAGTCCTTTCTGATTATTACCTGCAATCAGCTTAATGCATTTTCTTCATTGTTAGTGTGGTCATGTCTACAGAAAAGCTGACTTAAGTGGCAGTGAATTACTCAGGAAGATTCTAGAATAAAATTGCCGCTGTTTAAATTCCTTATCTGATACTTACCAGCTGCGTGACCTGGGAACATCAGGCAACCCTCTCTGGACCCGCATTTCTTTATCTGGAAAGTTGGGACGATACAAAAAAGCAAACCCAACTTCTTTATCAGAAGATTTCAAAAGTGCTTAGAGCATTTCTACTGCCTAACAGACACATAATAAAGGTAAAAAATGTTAGCTATTCTTAATAACCAACAATTAAGGCTTCTTACCCCTCAACCCCCTCAAAATGTTTTCTCTCTGTACATGCAGGTTCCGCATATTTGGATTCAACCAGACTCAAATTACAAATTTTGAAAAACAAAATTACACCCACATTGAACTGTACTTTCTGTCTCATTTCCTCAACAATACAGTATAAACAACTATTTATATAGCTTTCATATTGTGTGCTATATATTTCTGGTAGTCTAAAGATGATTTAAAGTATACAGGAGGTGGTGTCATGAATTTTCCACACAGACTTACTGACAAGGTCAACTGCAGCCTGCCCTGTCTTGAAGGAATGCCCTCAGATCCTTCCCTGAACAGTCTTGTGAGCTGTCCCAAGGCTGTTTGTCACCCACCTCCCCGTCTTGTGGAGACTGCCTCCCAGGTTCTGGAAAGGCATGGGACTTTTGACCTTGCCACCCCAATAAGGGTACAGCTGCAGGCCATAAAATCATTAGGCTGGAGTCTGGAACTGACCTCCCATAACAGAGCAACCCACTGTGGGACCAGGGATGTGGGGAGCTGACACTATGCTGGCTTCCGTGGTCTTTCTGAGTAAAAAAGTATCTATCTGCACTCGGGCTTCTTTCTTTCTCAGCCAAATCTAGGCCAGAGTGACAAGTCCAAGCTAGCCTCCTCTGTAGGTGTTGCTGTATAAGGACCGTTGCCTCTGACAATGCTGAAGAAAATAAACGAAGTAATTAATGAAAAGTGATATTGAGGTGTTAGAGGGGGCAGGGTTCACCAAGGGGACTTGTGAAGCAGCCATTTTTGCTGAGTGGCAGGGAGGAGTGTCAGGGATCCCGAGGCGAGGAGGAGACAGGTTTGAGGACTGGTAGAATGGTGGCATGGCAGGAGGGAAGGAGCACTAAGGGTAAGATGGGGATAAATTAAAGTGAGCAGAGCTGATTTCCACATGGGTTAGTAGGCCACAGAGCAGTTTGTTTCCTGAGGTGCTAAGGAAGTGATGTGATCTGATTTATATTTTGAAAAGATCATCTTCCTCCTAAAAGTGAAATGAACAAATTAAATAAAAACAAAACAATAGTAAAAACAAACAAAAATCTCCCCTCTTTCCAGTGCTGGGGAAGAGTGTGCTAGCTTTCTCCCTCAGGCATCTTTGAGTGTTTTGCCTGCATACCACATGCATAACTGATACCCACAGAGGCCAGAAGACAGCAAAGATCCCCTGAAACTGGAATAATGGATGGTTGTGAATCATGTTGGTGATGGGAACTGAACCCAGGTCCTCTACAAGGGCAACAAGCACTCCTAACTGCTGAGCCATCATTCTAGCCCCTTAAATTTTTTAAAAGATTTATTTATTTTAGAATGTGCTAGTTCTTGTGCTGGGCTTTACAAAAAGAGAGAGGGGTATGAGGGAAGGTGGGCCAAGGTGGAAGCAGATCAGGATATAGGATACTACAGCAGTTCAGACAGGAAATCATGACCAGTTTCCCATGGCAGATTTGCTTAATTTGGTCACAGAACACCTGAGATGGCCTTCCCTCTGTGAAATGTGATGTGAATGAAAATATTGTGTATAAAGCACTTAGCATAGGATCTGACTATAGTAAACAGTACTTAGCTGTCATTGCAGCCCCGGAGCCTGCTTTTCAGAAGGCTCTTAAGAGGTTCTTGTGCCCTTAAAATGCAAATGAAATCTCATTTCTGGCATTAAAACCCTCAAGGGCCTTCCCATTGTGGAATGCAGAAACTTCATAGTTCGTTCTTGCCATAACCTTCAAGGTCATTCATGGTCCAGCTCTGGCCTTCTTTTCTGGTCTTAGTTCCTACCACTCTTCCCCAAGCAACTCCAATGGCTTGTCACTATCACATTTTCTTCTGCTTTCTTACCCCTAGATTTTCCCTGTGGTAGACTTATTACATTTCAGCTCAACCATCAACTTTCCTAATCACCCTATCTAAGGGAAAGGGCCTGCTTCTCATGTCCAGCATACCAAATTTACTTCCTTCATTGCACAGGTTGTCTTAGGGCTGCATATAGCTCAGTGGTAGAGCTTGGCTAGCATGTATTGAGGCCCAGTCTAATACTTCTTGTTACTATTGTTTTTCAAGACAGGGTTTCTTTGTGTAACAGTCCTGGCTGTCCTGGAACTCAATCTGTAGACCAGGCTGGCCTTGAACTCACAGAGATCCACCTGCCTCTGCCTCCTGAGTGCTGGGATTAAAGGTGTGCGCCACTACCACCCAGCTCTCCCAATCTAATTTTTAAGCCTGGTGTGGTAGTAGGTACACACCTGTAATATCAATCTGACCTAAAAGAGACCTGTTGCAAAAATAAAACAAAATACAAATGCAATAAAAAAATGTGTTTACTGTTTCTCTCCCCAACTAGAATGAATCTAGCTAGTGTTCGCCAACACATGGGAACTTCTCCAGAGAAGACTGTTTCTAGAATCTCAAATTCAGGGAAGGACAGCAACTGATTAACCTGACAAGCCCAATAGTAGCTCAGCTAGCACCTATAAATCTACAAAGAGAATTAAATAGGGACCTGCCAATGTTTATAGATATGATTCTAAGCATCTGTAATTCACAACTGAAAACACTTTTTTATAACAAACCGACACTTTCTTGGGCAGCAATACTCCTGAAAGAAGTGCTTAGATGTTTGCTGAAACACACTGACTCCTCACTTAGACCCAACCAAGGTAACTAAAAGCAGTACACTTTCTGTCTCTCTGATACTTCAGCTGAAAGGACAGAGGTAAGTCAGCCTTAACCTTTCCTCGAGTTACCTAGGAATCATGGGACAGCAGAATCTTGTAGGACAGGTGGGAGTAATTATCCATGCGGGCATACCCTGCAGCAGAGTGATACTTGGAGGAACTGCTGCAAGAGAGGGGAAATAATAGGCATAAGGGCCTGGGCTCATCTTGCAAACCCCAAACTGAGACAACTATCAAATAGATCATGCCTTTATCAAGACTACTTAATTATGCCTCTCACATTCTTTCCCCAGCTTCATCTGTTGCAACCTAAACCTCATGCTGGCACTCTGGAAGGACTATCTTGGAGCCAGTGGACCCCTTTATTTCTCCTTTTCAATGTTGTGACATTAAATAAGTCTTGAATATTAAATATTTAATGCTGGGACATTTAAGTCTCCTGCTTTTCACAAAGACTTGTCTTTTTAGTGTGTATTGGGGATGGGTGCTTCATCCTAGCTTGTTGGGGTTGCTAAGGGCCAGACTTCTGCCCACCCCCAAAAAACTCCAATTATAATTCCTAAAATGGATACATACTTTGCTATTTCCCGGAACAACTTCAATACAATTTTGTTTTTCTTTATCAGCATAATTTTTCAGGACTGCAATAAAAGTGGAGCCCCAGAGAATTGACATGGGACAGTTATGACCATTTGCTCCTATACTAGCCACAAGAAAATACAGCTTTCTTTCAAATTTTACTTTATCTTAAACTGTTACCCTGAACAGGACTGCTGTTCCTCTCAGTAACTCACCCTTTCCTGTCTCACAAACTGACTATATTTGATCTATAGAAAGTTGGTTTTTAACAAGTTACATAACTTGGTGGGGGGGACGATGTTGTCAGAAAGTAGACTAACATGCACAAAACCCTGGGTTTAACCCCTAGCACTACATAAACAGGGTGTAATTCCAGAACTTGGGAGGCAGAGGAAAGAGGAGCAAAAGTGCAAGGTCACCCTCAGCACCAGCGTCCAGTTCAAAGCCAGCTTCGGCCACGAGACCTCCGATTCAACAAAATTATTAGAATTACATACTCTCAAAATTAGGTTAAGTAAATGAAAAGAGGTATTTCTTTCCCAGCTGTTAGCTCCGGTTCTGGATGGGTTAGGCAACAAGCTAAAACGTACTAAAAACTGAAACGACTTCACGATGAACTGAAGCAAGTTCAAGCAGGTCTGAGTTAAA
Source organism: Onychomys torridus (assembly GCF_903995425.1). Taxonomy (NCBI): domain Eukaryota; kingdom Metazoa; phylum Chordata; class Mammalia; order Rodentia; family Cricetidae; genus Onychomys; species Onychomys torridus. Next base: position 33,114,273 of record NC_050466.1, on the reverse strand, counting down.
CCAGGGCTGCCATGGTTTAACAATAACTTCTTGAACCATTCATTCGTTTTCTATCAACAATTAATGCTGCTGGAGCATTTGCTGTGTGTCAGCTTACTGTCCTGTCTTACCTTCACTGTAGCTAATTAATCCTTAACTCCATGAAGAAGACAGCACTAGGCCAGCAAAAAAGCTCAGCAAGTACTTGCTGCCAAGCCTGGTGATCCGAGTTCGAGTCCTGACACCCACACAGTGGAAGGAAGATAACCTCTTCCCAAAAGTTGTCCTCTGACCTCCACATACCTTCTATGGCATGAGTGCACCCCCTCCAAAAAATGTAAAAGGAGCGGAAAAATACAGCACCATGCCCCCTACCAGGTTCTAAAGGTTCTAATTCGATGCCAAGCCACTATTACGGGCTAGACAGTCCTAGCCGAGAGCAGGACCAGAGCTCTTAGCTACTTACTCATTCAACAGCCATGTGAGCTCTTCCTACTTTCTAGGCACTGATCAAGCCACCTAATGTACACCAGTGAATGAGACAGATGGCAGCTCAGCTGTAATTAACTCACATTCTTGGGAGGCAGAGGCAGAAGTGTCATGAGTTTGAAGCCAGTCTGGGTTAAGAGAGCAGTGCCTCAGTACACAACACACAAAAAGACAGATCAACGTGATTTTGCCAGCTGGGTATGGTAGCACAGTCCCTTAATCTGAGCAGTAGGGAAGCAAAGACAGGTGGATCTCTGGGAGGCCAGCCTGGTCTACATATTGAGTTCCAGGACAGCTAGAGCTATATAATGGAAAGACCTTGTCTCAAAGAGTAGAATATGAACACAAATGTAAATTATGTGGCATGCTATTAATTTCATCACTTCAAACTGCCAATAGCCAAGCAGGAGTGTATTGTTTTACCTACAAAAAGGGTCATCTTGCCTGGCAGTGGTGGTGCATGCCTTTAATCCCAGCACTTTGGAGGCAGAGCCAGGCGGATCTCTGTGAGTTCGAGGGCAGCCTGGTCTACAGAACGAGATCCAGGACAGGCACCAAAACTTACACAGAGAAACCCTGTCTCAGAAAACAAAACAAAAGAAAAAAAAGGGTCATCTCACATGGCTCAAGCCAACAGGAGCAACAGTGCAACTTAAAAAAAGGAGAATGAGAAGGTGCCGGGTGGTGGTGGCGCACACCTTTAATCCCAGCACTCGAGGGGCAGAGGCAGGCGGATCTCTGTGAGTTCGAGGACAGCCAGAGCTCCACAGAGAAACCCTATCTCAAATCCCCACCTCAAAAAAGAGTAAGAAGGCTCAGCAGTGGGAGGTACAGGTAAGTGTTAACTAGAGTAGCCAGGTGGACCTCAATGGGTGAAATTTTTGGGGAGGAAAGGGCTCAAAAGTTATTCCTGACACTATTCACATATGGCAACATCAGGCTACAAAGAACAAAGGAGAAAAGAGAAGTGAAATGTTTTGTAAACTAGGAAGTTCTAGGACTCTGGCAATCTTTTTTATTTAATTACATTTGTTTTGTCAGCTTAGTACACGTCATCTAGCTCACCAGCTTGACTGCAGCAAGTTCTTACTTGGTATTATTTAAAGCTCCCTACTTCATACCTCACTACAACAGAAAGGCAAATAGGACTCTTGGGTTAAAATATTTCTCTTGCTCCCCCAAAACAAAACAATGTTTTATTGTTATTGTTCTTTGGTTAACAAAGCTTTATCTACACAAAGAAGGTAACAGGACATGTCTGAAAACAAATTTGTAGGTCAAACTGAACAACCTCTCAGAAATCTGAGAGATGTGGTTTTTTTTTTTTGTTTTTGGAGCTGAGGATCCAACCCAAGGCTTTGTGCTTGCTAGGCAAGTGCTCTATCACTTAACTAAATCCCCAACCCCTTTTTTTTCAAAGATTTATTTATTATTATGTACACAGAAGCGGGTGAGGGCACCAGATCTCATTACAGATGGTTGTGATCCACCATGTGGTTGCTGGGAATTGAACTCAGGACCTCTGGAAGAGCAGTTGGTGCTCTTAACCTCTGAGCCATATCTCCAGCCCCCCACCCCTGGTCTTTTAACAGAAGGAAATGTAGTAAATAGTACTGTCTGTAATTTACAGTCTCAAGTAGTTAGGAACTTTCCTAGTGCTACCAAACCACTCTACCAGATAACCATTACTTGCAATTAAATCACAATGAAATTAGCTACTAAAACTTAAGGAAAAGGTGACCAATGGAAAATTGAACCAAGGTAACTTTTACAGAAATGATAGGCATGTGGAGTTCTATAAGAGATAGTCCTTAGTTTAAGGACTTTCACATTCAAGAATTCAAAAAGTAGTAAACTTTTAGAATTTATTTATTTGTATTTAAAAGGAACTGTTGACAACGATTCACTGAAGTAATCCAAGTGGGAAAATACAGTCAACACTGCTGAAACATGTTTATTCCACTGAGCAAAACTTCTTAGATGGGTACTGACATGAAGTTGAGTGCTTCAGAATGATCTAAACACACGTGCTCTAATTAACAATATTCAATCACATCTTTCTTTCCTGGATATATAAAAATTAAAATACCAATTAAAAAACTAATATATCTTCTCTTTAAATGCTTCTTACAGATACAATCTTAGAATTATTTAATAGTGGTAATTTAAGAGATTTATTTTGCTCACAAGGTAAGCGTCAATCTAGCAAAGGGAACCAATAGTCGGCCTATAGGCTCATAGTGCAAATAAAAAGATCAAGAATGCAGCAACTGACATTTCTAAAAATAAAAAACATAAAATTCGTAGAAGTTTCATGCAAAAAGCTGTACTAAGCAGATGGCCGCAGAACTAGAAGGCTTACTAATTTTACTGGCAACATCTTTGCAGATTCAACTTGAACTCTCGTCTTAGGCTTTGTATTTGGCTTTTCCAGTTTCACTAATGACACAAACATGCTATAAAATAAAAGAAATTCACATTAGAAAAATGTATTCTGGAGAGACAAGAACAGCATTAGAGAATACTACTACATTGTCTGAGTTCCTACCAAACAAGGTACTTCAGACCAGTAACTTGAAGAAAACACATTTTGAAAACAAAGCAGAAATATTTTCCATTAGTGTGATTTTTTTTCTTTCTCTTACTATGTAACTTTGAAAAACATTTAAAGCTGGGCATTGAAGGCATATCAAAATAGGGGCCAGTGTAGCTAGGCAGTGGTGTCACATGCCTTTAATCCCAATACTCTAGAGGCAGAGACAGATGGATTCTCTGTGAGTTCAAGGCCAGCCTGGTTTACAGAGTTAGTTCTAGGAGAGCCAGAGGCACACAGAGAAACCCTGTCCCCCCCAAAAAAAATAAATAAGGGGTGGGGTCAGGATAAGTGATTTTAAAAAGATGAAATAAAAATCGTGCTTTAGATAATGCTGCCCATGTAGTCTTCTTAACTACTCCTGGACAATGTTGATAAACTCACCTGAAGGACTCTTGCCTTCAGAGTGGGAGGCAGGTATCTGAAGTAGAGTTAATTATAAGATTTAAATGGAATTGTTTCTTACTTACAACCATACTTATCATGTGAAATAACAATGAGACAATTTTTGTATATTAAAGCTGTTCAACTATTTTAGTCAGTAAGAAGTGTCACACTAGCCTGGCCAATTTCCAGTCCTAAGGAAGTCTGTACTTGACTACAGCTTTATGTGACTAATGGGAACCATCAGTATGGTCAAATTACGAGGTGCTGGAAGGAGAAAACAATTCTTCCCTTTCCTAAATTTTTATGTGGGTTTTTGAAAAATGAGATTGAGAAGAAAAAAAAAAAAGAAGCATTACTTACATTCAAATCCCTGAAGTACTCATTATAGTCAAGGGCATATCCAACAACAAACTTGTCTGGAATTTCAAATCCAACAACTGTAAAGAACCACAGTTTATTATTTAGATAGAGAAAATAGTATTTTCAAATCTAATAGTTGCAAATGTGCCTTCTTTACGAATGTTCTCTAAAATAACTCTAAGCCATTTCATAGTCAACTTTTTCATCTATAAGATGGATAAATGATTGACCAAAGAGCATCTACTTACAGTCTGGCCTATATCCAACACTTCGAGAGGTCCTTTTCACCAGCAAGCTGTTAATTACAAAATATTACATGTGACATATGGAAAGACAACAAAGTGTTCTTAAGTATCATCTGCAATTAGAATATGGTCAGCTTTGCATACCCATGGGAAGACAGAAACTAAATCAGAGTTCACAAGAAGACAAGGCCCCTGACTGATTTCCATGTGGAACCTGGTAAGATGCTTCTGAGAGCAAAATCCTAACTACCTGTATTGTATGTCTGTTAAAGCACAGCTACTGAGGGGAATGAATGGGCGGGGGTGCCAATAAGTACAGATGAAAAGGTAAGGGATCTAGATCCAGAATCCTTGAAATACAACCCCTAAACTTGAAAGGAGGTAGGTAACAAATGCTCTTTCATCAAGACTTTATTAAGACTGGCACACAAATAGGAACTTTAGGCTCAAACTAAGTGTGTTAAAAGAGCTTTTTATTTTTTTGCAGTGGAGATTGAACCCAGAGACTTGATCATGTTAAGAATATATTTTACCACTGAGTTACCCACTCCATTTTTTAATTATATTTTCAACTGCTCGACTCTTGCTAAAAACATAATAGTTTTGAGTTTTATTTTTTAAAATTATACTGCTGTTATTATTTATAGAAATCATAAATTTGCAAATGTAATTTGATTACACATAATTATATACAACTATATAGTTAGTTAATTATCTGAATGTTTGTCATGTATATATACAACCGTGAGTTGAATCCCTACTACCACCAAAAAAAGTTAATGGCTTTCAATTTTTTTTATTTGCACAGAAAGTTGCAAAAGAAAAAAATCATCCACAAGGGAGATCTCTAGTGTCCCTTTTTAGCAGATTATCAAACCAGGACATGGGCACTGATGAACTAACTAAGTGGCCATGTACAGATTTCACCAATTTTATATAAACTCATCTTTCTGTGCAGTTCAGGCAATTTTAATCACAAGTGGAATTATCTAATCACTACCACAATCAAGATACTTTGAACATGCAAGGCTTTCTCCTGTATTCCCTTAACCCCTGGCAATCCCTAATCTGTTCTCATCTGTATGACTTTACCATTTTAAAGTAGGTTATATAAGTAAAATCATGCAGTTTTATTACTTTGCCTTTCTTTTTGGAGTATGTGTATGGGTCTTATTATAATAGCCTTGAAAAAAATTAGGGAATTTTCAAAACAGGGGGCAGGTAAGCAGTTTAAACAGGGCAAAACACCTGTTTTATATACTGCTGAAAGTGTCTTAACTGGTACAGTTCCAGTAAGACTCACCTGAACTGTTGTGTATCATAGTTGGTCCTGTTTATTGCTGATTTGATGGTATAGTTGTACTACAGTTTTGTTCAAATTCTGTTGCTTTTAATTCTGGGCTATCACAAATGGTGTTATGAAGATTCTTGTACAGATTTGAGTAGGGAGGTATGAGACAGGCAGGAAAGCTCAGGTTGCTTGTCTCAAATTCAATGTGATCCTCCTGCCTCTACTTTCCAAATGCTGAGATCACAGGAGTGAACCACCATACCTGGCTATCAATTTATACAGATTTATTTATTTATTTTATTTTATTTGGAGCTGAGGATCGAACCCAGGGCCTTGTGCTTGCTAGGCAAGCGCTCTATCGCTAAAAAATCCCCAACCCCTATACAGATTTTTATATCAACATGCATTTTCACTTTTCAGAGATAAGTACTCAGTACAACTTGTAAGGCCTTCTGGTAGTTACATGTGCAGTTTTTAAACAAACTGTTTTCTAGAGTGGCCATACTATCTTATATTCATATTAAATAATAGCTTTTTAATTTTTATTTTGGGAAAAACCAAAACACACTTGTGTAGGACAATTACATTATCAAAAAATTACCGACATCTCACCTCCAACAATACAAAAACTCACTGAGATATATTTATACCATATATCAGAAAAATTCACGAGAATGAACTGCTCAAACAGGCTTCATGAAAATTATAGAGATTCAAAGACTTTACACAGATACTTTGATCCTTTAAAAAGAGTTTATAAAAAGCCAGTTATGGTCAGCAGAGATGGTTCAGTGTGTAAGGCTATTGCTGCCAACTCTGCCAATCTATATTCCACCCCCACCTAGGACCAACAAGGTAGAGAGAACCAACTCCCCTAGGCTGTCCTGACCTATACAAGTACATGTGGCACATGCCCACATCCCTGCCACAATAAATAAGTGTAATGAAAAAAATTTTAGAACCAGTTAATCATTCAGGGATAAAAAAAGAAAAAAGACCTGAACTTTCCTCTACACAAAAACCACAGATTAGTCAAAGATTTTAAAATAAAAATGAAATTATAAAAGTAAAATTAAAGCAAAATTCAACAGCAGTAAAACAAAAACAATGTTACTTTTAATGACAAAACCCAACTTAAAATAACAGAAGCATCAATTGAGCCATGTTCTCTGGAAGCTTATTAGCTCTGTGGGCAATTCCCTATGCTTCAACATTCTCATCTGTAAGGTGGAGATAACAACTATTAGAGGATCAAACTATAACTAAAAATAAAAACAGAAAGAACTATGAAAACAAAAGCCAAACATCCAGATATAGCAAGGAAGATGTGGGACTGCTTCAGACAAAAGTGGGCATTATAAAATTTCAATGATGACACAAAACAGGATGCCTTATCCACCACTCAACTCCAGGAGATCCAAATGTTCAGGGCCCCACCCTCGTGGGTATCACCTTTGGTATCACTGATTTCCATTTCACAAGGGAACTCTAGATCCTCTCATGCTACTCAGGACAAGTTTGATATAAATAGCATGCTGCAAAACCAATTGTTATTCGACTCTACATATGTGTGTGAGTTTCATATCTAAAAACTTGTATATCAAGTTGGTCTGTAAGCACAGGAACCTGAGTTTGTCTCTTCAGTGTTCACATAAAAGCTGGCCATGCCTGTATGTGTACTTGTGAGATTAGAGGTGGATTCAAAAGCTCACCCACCAAACAGCCTGCATGGCTACAACTTTGAACTTACACTTCAGTTAGTGACCCTGTCTCAGGCAATAGAGGAAGATACGTTGCTCTGGCCTTTGCATATGTGCATGTGTGTACTCACCTGCACATTGCAAGTTAACATGCACACATACACACACACAAAATATTCTAAGAAACTATACTAAAAATATACATATTTTCCTAAATGATTCAGTCAAGTATTTATATAACACTAACATTATAATAGATATTAAAGTATATGGAAGGATATGCATAAGTTCTGTGTAAACACTCAACATGAAAAAAAATTAAATTACATTTATTTGTGTGTGGGTTGGGGGCATGTGTTGTGGTACACACATGGATGTCAGAGGGAAATTTTTAGGAGTCATCCTTCCACTATGTGGGTCCAGGGTTTGAACTCAGGCTGTCAGGCTTGGCAGGTGAGTACACCCAGTGAGCCATCTTGCCAGCCCTTCTGACATTTTTTTTTTTTTATGAAGGACTTGAACATCTAGAGAGCTTAGTGTCGGAGGTAGTTTTGAATCCAAGGCTCTGTATATACTGTATTAGACAAGGAGCTGAGTATAATGAAGGGCTTTATTAACACATAATAAAATTACAAAGGATACTGTCTAAATTTTAAGATTACATTACTTTTTAAAGATAAAATGAGAGCTGAAAGCATTTCTCCTTACAAAGAAGTAATTACTTAATGCTCTAAATGAAGAAAACATTTTACTTTAAAATGTCATACATACCTTGCAACCTTAACCATTTTGGGGTTGTACCGCCTGACCAAGGAAAGCAAAGTTTGCATTGTTTTACCAGTGTCAATTATATCCTTTTAAAAAGAAAAGAGACATTTAATGGTAAGTGTTAAATAAAACCAGCATCATTTTAAAATCAGAGTTGCTATACAAACACAGAATGCCAGAACCTCAATGTTCTGGTATTCCATGGCACACTGACATTATTTTTTCAGCACAAAAAAAAAAAAAAAAACCTCACCATAATTCACACACACACAGATAGTCTGGAACTTGCTACCCATCTGGCTCTCAGCAAGTAGTGGGAATATCAGTCCCCAGAACTAGATTGCACAGGTGTGGCGAAGTAAAAAACAGTGAATTGAAATGGGTACATGTAATCACTGGACATACATGCAATTCTTCTTGTTGTTTTTCACTCAGGGTCTAGCTATATAGCTCAGGCTGATAGCCTTAAACGAAAGACCCTACTGCTTTAGACTCCTGACAGCTAGGATGGCAGGCATAAACCACCAGGTTTAATTCTGTAAAAGTATATTAGATTTTTCTTTGTAATTTCAAGATAGGGACTCTTTCATCCCAAATTCTGATAATGTGAGCAACAATGTTTTGTATTAGGTTTGAAGACATCCAAATTACTATATAAAACTTTATCAAGGATAAAGCACCTGCGTAAGATCCACTGGGCCCCATATCTCCAGTACTATCAAAAACAGTATCAGAAAACAAATAAAAATCCACAAAGTAGCATGGACCACAAGAAATATCAGGGCTAGACTTGTGAAAAAAGAAGGTTCTAGGATGTGGCAGGCAGGATGGGCACCAATATTACTGTCCCCTAGAGTACACACTGGAAGAACTTCTACCTCTTAGAAGTGATCATGATCCATGAATACAATAAGATAGTCACCTTATACAGAATAATTTTAGCAGACTAGAAAGATAATTCTGTAGCAGGAATCTTAAAAGTTTTTATTAATAAAATCAAACCTGAGGCCAGTTATTGGGGTGAATGCTGGAAGATCAGAGACCCAGAACAAGCCACAGCTACCTCACCTCACCAGTTCCTCAGCTAGTCTTGTTTCCTCAGACTGCAAGCTTCTGAGTCCTCATCCAAAATGAATCTCAGATGAACTGTGTTGCTCCAAAGCCAACCAGCCAAATGCTTAACTAACTCTGGGGCCTGGTTTTCACACCTTATATATCTTTCTAATTTCTGCATCACTACCTGGGATTAAAGGCGTGTGTCACCATGCCTGGCTGTTTCCAATGTGGCCTTGAACTCACAGAGATCCACCTGGCTCAGCCTCCCAAGTGCTGGGATTAAAGGTGTGCACCACCACCCCCCAACTTCTGCTATGGCTTACTCTTCCCATTTTCTAGCCACCATTTGTGGCTCTGTATCTTGTGGCTGTCTATTCTCTGACCCCAGATAAGTTTATTAGGGTGCATAATATTGTGGGGAACACAATACCACCACATTTCCCCTTTTTTGTCTAAAATTTTAAAAAAAGGTTATAACTAATACAAAAAAAAACTATCCAATAAGTATATACAATATATGCAGTCAAAAATTACATTAACAAAGTCTAGTCCATTAACGTTTGACAGATTCAGGTGAAAAACTCCATTACATATTAACAATGTCCAGTTCAGTAACATTGGATAAGCTCAGACAAAAATTTTCATTACTTATCCTGTTTAAAACAAGTAGTTCCTTTTTTTAAAGTAGATTCAAAAATTGATCTTTTTTCTTATCATATTCAGAATTCTCCAGATTCTGAATTCTTTAGATTTTGAAGAAGTGAGCTGTCATCCTATGAGAGGGCTGTGTAGTAGGACATGAGGAATGATCTTTGTAGAAGAGAGCCACCCCTGGCCATTAGTCAGGGAGAAAACTGTCCCTCATTTGGACAATCACACAAGGAATTATACAGTGTTATCATCCTGAATGAACTTTTATTTATTTGTGGGGTGTGTATGTACACACACTTGCCATGGTTCAAAGCCAGCATGGTCTACATAACTAGTTCCAAGACAGCCAGGGCTATATAGTGAGATCCTATCTTAAAAAAAAAAATCAGTGAAGCTGGGCAATGATGGCTTACACTTTTAATCCCAGCACACAGGAGGCAGAGGCAGGTGGATCATAGGCCCGCCTGGGCTACAGAGTGAGTTCCAGGAAAGGCATAAAGCTACACAGAGAAACCCTGTCTCAACGCCCCCCCTCAAAAAAAAATCACTCTAAGAGGCAGGTTATCCTGACCCACACTACGAGACCCAGGCCAGATGGGACTAACACTAATACCTGGTCTCATAAAAGCAAAAAAAAAAAAAGCCATCTTGAGCTACACAACAAGATCTTGAGGGAGGACGGGAGGGAGGGAGGGAGGGAGGGAAGTGGACTAAAGGAAAGAGACAGAGGGAGGAAGGGAGGTAGATGGTAGATGCCTGTAATCCTAGCACTTGAGTTAGGAGGTGCAGGCAGGCTGATGGAGTTAAGAGTCTAGCCTGGACTATTTAGCTACCTCATTCTCCAAACAAATAAACAAACAAACAAAAAAACCAAAAAACAAAGAACTGAGGGTGAAGCTTAGTGGCCGAACATTTGTTTAGCATGCTCTGGGTTTGATCCCTAGCACCACACATAAAAACTAAGAAGTAAAATTTCCTTTGTTAAAAAATAAAATAAGAGCTGGAGAGGTGGCTCGGTGGTTAAGTATATTAGCTGTGTAACCACGAGGACTAGAGTTTGGATCTCAGTACTCACATAAAAACCAGGCATTTTGCTCCCACCTGCAACCTAGAAGGCAAGAGGAATGCTGGGGTTTGCTGGCTTCCAGCCTATATAAGAAAATATGAGCTCTGGGTTCAGAGAGACAAACGGTCTCAAATGAATAGACAGTGCAATAAAGGAGGGTACACATCTTCTTCTGGCCTCTGTACTTGTGCACAGGCATGCATACTTGCACATATATTCATATACACTCAGACATACAAAACACATGCAAAAAAATAAATATTACAAAAAGCAGAAAGGAAACAAAGAGATTACATCAATAAGCAACTAGGAGCAGAAAAATGATGACAGAAAAATGATGTTCTGGAAAATGTTTACTGGTTGGGGATTTAGCTCAATGGTAGAGTGCTTGCCTAGCAAGCGCAAGACCCTGGGTTCGATACTCAGCTCCAGAAAAAAAAAATATGTTTACTGAAAGAATTGAGGAATAGCGTCAAGGTAGGAGGATGATCACAAACAGGTGTACAGAGTTCAGTAAAGCAGATATGAAATAGGGAGATCACAAAAAACTAAAGAGGTATGTATGTAGGCCGTTAGACAGTGAAAAGTGAAAAATATTGAAAGGGATAGGAAGTTGACATGGAAATGTAAGATTTTATGTAGAACAGCCAAAGAAGACTTTAATGAGAAAGTGACTTCTGACTAAAGCAATGGTTCTTAGAGCTTAGCATGCATCAGAGTCAGCTCAAGGTTTGCTCAAGAAAAGCTTGCTGGTTTTCATCATAAAGATTCCGAGTCAGTAGGTTCTTGGCTGATAAGTTTGGTTTTTAGGGATCACATTGAAAGGCAATGGGCTACAGACAGAGATGGTTTGAGTCTTTACTCCACTCACTGCCTGGTAACCTTGGGAATCTGTTTACCTTTCCTGTGCTTGTTTCTACATCATTCACAGTAGTAGCTGGCAAAGTAAGCAGTGGATAAACTTTACTGGTATTACATACAAAGTACTCAAGGACATATAGCAAATAGAAAATAACACATGAACTATAAATATTCTTCTTCTTTTATAAGAATATTTGATACTCATTTAAGATGAAATAAGAATTTTATAGTATTCCATAAAATAAAATTTAGGACATTAAATAACATGCACACATATCTCTCTAGAATTATAGCTAGTTTTAAAGAAAAAAAATCAAAACCAAAGGAGAAAGTGTGTAAATTTTTTCATGAGCAGCAAAATACATCACTTAACCTTTTTTGTTTGTGTTTTGCTGTTGTTATTTTGTTTTGTTTTAAAAACAAGGACTCTCTGGTTTCAAACCCATTATGTAACCCAGGCCAACATAAATGGAATTCAAGAGCCTCCTGAGTATCTGGGATTCCAGGCATGCCCTACTGTACATGCTTCTCTTAATCTTTAGGAAACACAAGCCCCTTATTAAAACAGATTTCTCTCTCTGGTTTACCTTTATTATAATACATGCTAGGTTAGAAAACTTTAAATGGTATATTAAAAGTAAATGCAGAACTTACTTCAACAATCAAGACATTCTAGAAGAAAAAAAGAGAAATGAAAATTAATACATGAAGTAAGATTATTTTCCAATTATCAGTGAAATCATAACAAACTCTAAGAAATTACCCAAACTCTTGCTTACAAGTATTTGACTATACGGGATCCTGCTTGAAACAAGTGTTCTATTAGAATTCAGAAGTCCTTAATATTAAATCTTTCATAAAGAATATCTGACCCATATGTTCATTTTTTATAAAAAGCTTTTAATCCTTAATGCAAGATCTTAGACAACTTGTGAAATTTCTTTGAATCTCAGTGTTCTATAATGTAAACTGAGAAACCTGAAGCAGCTGGCCTTTTATGTATCTTGACTTTAAAATTCTAAGAACTATAACCTGTACAAATGCCTCCAAAAATCATGTATTTAATATAATAGAGAATGCAATTAAAATTTTATTTTCCCATTAAGCAAAAACTAGTATGGTTGTGCACATATCTGGGAGCCTACACTAAGGAAAGATACCAATATTTCTTACCATAAACCCCTAAACCCATGCCAACCCCACTCTTCTTTCTTTTACTTTGTAGTCCAGACTGGCCCAGAATTCATCATGTAGCCAAAGCTGACCTTAAACTGGCAGTAACATTCCTGTCTCAATCTACTGAATGTTAAGATTACAGTTGTGATTTACCATGCCTGGGTCTTCACTCCCTCCACTTTCTATGTTTATGCTAGTTAGAGGAACAAGGCATCATTTCACATGTCCATAATCAACACTGCACAGAGATTTATTCTACTCTGCCAAACGACTATTAACATCAGAATTGTAATGTCTTCTATATTATTCTAAGCTAGTGGTTATCAAGGTAGAGTATATAGCATCCACCAAGTTTCATGAAAATTCAACTTTTCACCTTGTGATGGTTTGGATGAGAATGCCCCCCATAAGCTCTCACATTTGAATGTTTGGTCCCTGGTTGGTGGAATGGCTTTGGGAAGAATTAGTCAGTATGACCTTGTTGGAAGAGGTGTGTCACTGGGAGTGGGCCCTGAGGTTTCAAAAATCCACACCAGCCCCAGTCTCTAAAATTCTCTGCATCCAATTTGCAGATAAAATATAAGCTCTCAGCTACTGCTCCAGTGTCATGCTGCCAGCCTGCCGCCCGGTTCCAGGATGGTTATAGACTCACCTTCTGAAACTGTAACTAAGCTCCCAATTAAATGCTTTCTTTTATAAATTGCCTTGGTTATGGTGTGTCTTCAAAGCAATAGAAAAGTAACTAAAGACATACTTCATTTTGTTTATCCTACAGTTTTAAGCACTTTACAACATAAATTACTACCAAAATTCATACATAATTTACAAATACATATGCTGTGGGTAAATCCTTGAAAAACTGTTTAGTGACTGGGCATGGAAATCAAAGTTTGGAGAATCACAGCTTATGCATTTAAAGTAAATTGAAACCAAGAAAAAATTCTAAATGTCTATGCCTCAAAGCAATTTATCATAGAAGGCAGTATCTCAGTCTTGCATGGGACTAAGAATAGAATCATGCAAGGTTAGCTCAGAACTTCTGGAAAGCATCTCACAGCTGCAGCTCATTGTATAGACAAGAAAAAGGTCATTTTAAAGTAAAACTTAGGATATGCATAGAAAATAAAACAGATATAAAAATTTGGAGCAACCTAAAGGCACAGAGTACAGAACAAATGAATAACATAACTATGATTTCATTATGAGGTCTACAGAAATTCTAAGTAAACTGGAAATACATTAATATACTGATTTAAAAAAGCAATGCAGCTATTCAAATAAATCCTAGCATAGTGTAAGAAACACCTACACTGGACTAAGATATTTATTTATTCAAATTGTGGTTCTGTCACCTAATAGTTATATGACTAAATTTCAACATCTTCCTTACAGGGCAACTATGAGTATTACATGAAATAATAAACACAAGATACTACTATGTAGCTGGGCGGTGCTGGCACACGCCTTTAATCCCAGCTCTAGGGAGGCAGATCTCTGTGAGTTCAAGGCCAGCCTGGTCTACAGAGCGAGATCCAGGAAAGGCACAAAGCTACACAGAGAAATTCTCTCGAAAAACCAAAAAAAAAAGATACTACTATGTATATCTTTAGCAAAGTTGAATATATAGTTAGCTCATGAGTCAGTAATTGTTTCCCTATCCACTGTGCAGATTTCTCAACATTTTCTGTCCCTTACCTAGAACATATGATGCCATCAATAAATAATAGCAGCAGTAATATAGAATTATAGACTGGTAAACAGCATGGGCTTCTGGGACAGAGACTGAATTCTAATCTTGTGTCTAACACTAAATAACCTTGGTTAAGTCATAAGTATATATGTTAATTCTTTACATTTATTTGTTTCATGAGGGAGGTTGTAATACAGATCAAATATGGAGGTCAGAGGTACTGAACTCAGGTCATCAGGCTAAGTGGCAAGTGTCTTCCTGCATCAAGACATCTTGCTGGACCCTAACTGTAGATTTTAGCATAAGACAGCTTATTCAATTCAACAATGTTCAGAAAGATTAAAATTTATCCAAGGAATACAGAACAGTATTAGACTATTGCTCCAATGTAGAGGCTGAGAATTGCTACCACTGAGAGTTTCTTTTATGTCAAGTTCCTACATGTCTACTCAATAATGAAAACAATGAGGCTTAGGAGTCAAATGACTTACCTCAAGTAGTCAAAAAAGACAAATGCAAAAGGAATGATTTGAATAAAGGCAGAATTTGAATTCAAAGCCTATATTCTCAAGTAGTAATGAGAAAATATTTGTGTATGTCTATACTTGTACACACATAAGATAAATTTCCACAAAAGAAAAAATAAAAATGTTTTAAATAAACCCATAATCTCATCACCAAGATTTAGCTCTGCTTAATTTTTATTCCTTGATTTTTTTCACAAACATAATCTACTGTGACTGTCATAAAAAGTTATTTTAGAAGCAGAGCTCTGTTTAAGATCACAGAGCTGTGCAGTGGGACAGAGCCATTAGGTGAAAAAGACAAGGTCAAACTAAATCACAGAAGGCCTTGAAGGGTAGGCCCCTCCAGCACTGAAAACTGATTACAGAAGTGCAGGTCTCGAATGGCTTCTAAATATGGACAAAGCACCATGAAAGGGAAGGAGGTCTGGCAGTTGTACACCAAATGGACAGAAGAGAGAAAGAACCAACAGATTACAACTTCGCCTCTGAAGTTTCCAAACACTGCTGATAGCAACATTAGTTTGCCATGACCCCAATACAGGACTACAGAATTTCACAAGTGTTTTATGCTAAAGTTCCCCTACAGATTTTCAGTGAAGGAAACAGTGAGCACTAAAATCTAAAAGCTAGAGAAAGAGCGAGCTTTGGTGTCTGCATGCAAGCTCTTCTACTTCCTGGTTGTGTGACTTGGAGATTGGGAGACAGTTTTTGTCTCATAATCCCATGTAGTTTTCAAACTATAACTATATTGCTTAATTTTTTGATCTGTAGAATGGGAATATAACTTCCCTCACCAGATTACTGTGAAATTTTCCAGAGTAATAGCACAATGTCTGAAAGTAAAGAAAAACTAGCAGCTTAGAAAACATGTTCAGGGGCTGGAGAGATGGCTCAGTGGTTAAGAGTGCTGACTCCTCTTCCAGAGGACCCAGGTTCAATTCCCAGCACCCATATGGCAGCTCACAACTGTCTGTAATTCCAGTTCCAGGGGAACTGGCAAAACACCAGTGTACATAAAACTTAAAAAAAAAAAAAAAAAGAAAGCATGTTCAGTCCAGTATAGTGGCTCATGCTTGCAATCTCAGCACTTGGAAGGCTGAAGCAGGAAGACCACCATGAGTTCAAGGCCAACCTGGGTTACAAATGAGATACCAGGATAGTGTGGGCTACAAAGTGAAACTCTTGTCTCAAAAAACAAAACAAGTGCTGGTAAAATGGCACTTGGTGCCAAGTCCAACAGTGTAAGCATAATCCCCTGAACCTACCTGCTGGAGAGAAATGACTCCTATAAGTTGACCTCCACACACTCATGTAACACACACACACACACACACACACACACACACACACACACACACACAAACACACACGGAAATAAACCAATGTTAAAAAGTAGGTAGCACACGCCTTTAATCCCATCACTCAGGGGGCAGAGCCAGGTGGATCTCTGTGAGTTCGAGGTCTAACAGTGAGATCCAGGACAGGCACCAAAACTACACAGAAGAACCCTATCTCAAAAAAACAAAACAAAACCAAAAAAAAGGGTAACAGAACAAAGCAAGAAAATTCTACAGATTTCTCATAGTAGTATATTTGAATTTATTTGAAGTATATATTTATGAAAAATTGCTGTAATAGCTCTACAATTGTATCACTTAATCCTATTAACTCTGAGATAGCTACCACTACCATTATAGCTCTACCTCTGAGGCACACAGGGTTAAAATATCCTCCCCAATGTCACAGAGTTAGGAAATATCGAGCCAAGTTTTTGATCAATGCTATCAGATTCCACAACTCACATTTTCAGCCACCATACAATACTGAATTTCTATTCTTTTAAAGATGTAAGTGGGGCAAAAAGAGTAGCTCAGTGGTTAAGAATGTTAAGGGTGCTTGATGCACAATCATAAGGACTGGAGCTAAGATCCCAGCACCCATATAACAAGCAGGGTATCCTACAAATGCTTGTAACTACAGCTCTGACAAATCCAACACCTTCTCCTGGCTTCTGTGTGCACATACAGGCTTGCATACTGGCATACGCACACACAGAGACACACAGAGACACACAGAGAGAAATCTTAAAATGAAATTACATGTGAATCGTTTTTTAAGACTGCCTTTCTCTCCATTTGTATTTTCTGAAGGATCCCAAATTAGATTTTCAAAAAGGTATTGCAGAAAGCAGTAATTAGCAATATGGATTTTTAGGGTTAATGTTAGATTCTGCTCTTAAGTTAGATTCATTTGGCTATACAGTCCAGAGAATAATATAAACTACATAAGGTACTTTCCAAGAGTTAAACAACACTTGCTTATTTATACTAATAAAGTTCTCTGAGTGAGTGATTGAAAGTACAGTTACTAACTGATTCTTGGTATAAAAAAGATTCTTTTCTTCCCCTTCAAGATACATACCTTTCCAGTTAAAGTTGAGAGATCATCTCCTCCAATTACTTTTATGTCCCCTGTTGACTGATCATTCTAGTTAAAAAAAACCCAAAAAACTACATCTTTATATGCATATTTTTGTGTACACACAAACTTCTCAAATTATCAGATGTAAGCCACAACATTTAAGACATTAGCTATCTAATGGCCACAGCATTATGGTATTCTAAATTATATGAATTATAAGAATTAGGTTTCTATAAATGAATGACTAGGTAAATTTCACATAAAAATTAGTAAAAATTAAAAATCCTAATTGGCCATTACTGGTTTTTGATGTTCCGAAGAGTCCTAAAAATAGAGTACATCCATTTCTGAGTGGGCATATTATAGCTATTCATCATCAATCAGGCACTTCTCAACCACAAAGGACAATTTATTAGCATGGCAGGTGTCTGCTTCTGGCCCTGTAACATTCTTGTGAGTCATACAAGTTGAAGGAGCTGGTCTATATCACATCCAACCCCGAGGATGTGCGCTCTAAAAGTCCAGCCCATATCCAAGTCACCTTCAGAGCTTAGAAACCAGGTCTGATTACTAGTCTGTTAGAACATACATCTTAGGTTCTTACTTTTGGCTCTCATAGAAATTAATGGAAACCCTTATAGGGGTTTCAAAGGAGAGTACTAAGACTCAGTATAGCTGGTGCAAATAACTATAATTTGGATGTGCTGGAATCAAGACAGAAAACTGAATTGAAAACAGATGAATAAAAGAGCCTGGACTTGCTCTATTGGGGCAGTAACCAGTATCATAAAGCTATGGCAATTACCTTATGTCAATCAACATAGTGATTGACAGAAGTTAAAGGAACCAAGTAAAATCCAGAAACAGACCCAAAAACATATGACAATTTAGTACAGGACAAAGATGGTATTTTGAGTCAGTAATTAAAAGATGAATTATTCAACAAATGGTGTTTGGTCAATTACTTATCCATTTGAGAAAAAAGAAAGCATGGTCCCTACCTCACACCATGTACAAAAATAAATTCCAGATGGATTAAAATCTAAATGTAAAAAATAAAACTATAAGTGGATTGGAAGAAAATGTAGGAAGATATTTTTTCCTTGCATTCTTAGAAAGGGCAAAAAACTAGTCATGAACCCCAACTGAAAAGATCTACAACCAATATTTCTAATGCATATTACACTTCAAAATAAGAACCCATCCATGGGACTGGAGAGAGAGCTCCTCAGTTAAGATCTCCTGCTGATCTTGCACTGGACCTGGGTTCAGTTCCCAGCATCCACATGGCAGCTCATGAATGCCTATAACTCCAGTTTCAGGTGATCTGATCCCCACTTCTTGCATTAAAAGCATCAGACATGTACATGGAGCACGTACATACACACTGGCATTCACACATACACATAAAGTGAGATAAATACATCCTTTTTTAAAAAGAACTATCAGAGCCCAGCAGTGGTGGAGCACACCTTTAATCCCTACACCCAGTGGTGCAGAAGCAGGCAGATCTCTATGAGTTCGAGGAAAGGAGGCCAGCCTGGTCTACAGAGCAAGTTCTAGGACACCCAGAGCTGTTGTTACACAGAGAAACCCTCTCTCAAACCTAGAAAAGGAACTACTGGAAAAATGTGATTCTAGTGTTCACCCATCCACATTTACAGAACTTAAGCCTGGTAATACATTGAGGGGAAACTAATATTCAAGTTGTTGGTTAGAATACAGAAACCAATATAACCTCTTTTGAAAAGAATATAGTAATGCCTATTAAAATTATATACATGCACACTATTTTGATCTAACAATCCCATTTCCAAGAATCAATGTCATAAACACATTCACAAACATGCGAAAGAACATTAAAGGATGCTCACTGTATCTGTTATTCATCAAAAAGAATCAACATGTCTTTTAATAGGGAAGTAACTAAATTAATGAAGTTAATACAACAATAATACTATGAAACTATTAAAAAGAATCACAAAATCTAATACATACTTAAAAAGATCAATACTAATTAATAACACCAAGTAGTAAATCAATGTGCTACCTATAAAAGTATTTTTGTTCTGTATTTAAAAGTATGTTGGGGGGCCAGGCGGTGGTGGCGCAAACCTTTAATCCCAGCACTCGGGAGGCAGAGCCAGGTGGATCTCTGTGAATTTGAGGCCAGCCTGGTCTCCAAAGCGAGTTCCAGGAAAGGCACAAAGCTACACAGAGAAACCCTGTCTCGAAAAACCAAAAAAAAATAAAATAAAAAAAATAAAAATAAAAGTATGTTGGGGCAGGTATTTGTGATACATACCTGTAATCACACCTCTATGGAGGCTGAGGCAGGATTGAGAGTTTGAGATCTCTCTGGGCTAACAGACCCTATCTCAAAATATCATTTAAAAAAAAGAAAAGGTAGCGGCATATGCCTTAATCTCAGCACTGGGGAGGCCTAGGCAGGCGGATCTCTGTGAGTTTGAGGCCAACCTGGTCTATAGAGCGAGTTCCAGGAAAGCCAAGGTTGCACACAGAAACCCTGTCTCAAAAATAAATAAATAAATAAATAAATAAATAAATAAATAAATAAATAAATAAATGATAGCTTAGTTGGTAGAATGTTTGCTTAGCATGTGCAAGGGGAAGTGGGAGAGAGGGGAACAAAATAAAACCATACTACTAGTACATGCTGTAAACTAAATGTTTGGCTTTTTAATGTAATTTTGCATATTATTTCTCGTATTAGTCTAGCCTAAAACCCAGAATTTCAAACACACAGAAGTGATTAATGACTAAAAGAAAAAGAATTGTACAAAATCTGAAACTAGTTTAGAGGGAATTATACTAAGAGGGCTACAAAGTAATAACAAACCTTGGTAAATACTGACATCTTCTGTAGAAAGGTGGTATTACAGTCCAACACCAATTAATTCCTTTTTCAAGGAAAGGCCAAAAAAAAAAAAAAAGAATAAATACCTAAGAATGGAGCTGTGATCTAAAGGCTATGGCTATAGGGTTGAGGCAACAGAACTCCAGAGTACACAGAACACTGGCACTCTAAGACTGTTCCAGCCGGGCAGTGGTCAAATAAAAAAACCAAAAGGTTCAAAAGATTAATTAATGCTGGGCAGTGGTGGCGCACACCTTTAATCCCCACACTCGGGAGGCAGAGGCAGGCAGATCTCTGTGAGTTCGAGGCCAGCCTGGGTCTACAGAGCAAGATCCAGGACAGGCACCAAAATTACACAGAGAAACCCTGTCTTGGAAAAAACAACAACAACAAAAAATAATACCCAAGACTGTTCCAATTTTCACTGTCCATTGACCTCAATGTTTCAGCTTATGTGTCCTTGAAACTTTTTTTTTTCAAGGAAAACAGCCTCCTTTTAAACGGGGCTAATAAAAAAGGTTCATTTAATAGCTGTTATATGTGAGTGCCTATATTGTCTACAAATGCTATCCATGAATCAATTACCTAACCTGAGTGGCCAGAAAACTATAGCACCCTCCCTCTCTGTCTGGAACTCACAATACCCCTTAACTCAGTGCCTCTATAGAGGCCTCATCTTTAACTACTCTAGCAAACTCGCTCTATCTTCTTCTTTCCCCTTTCATCACTTCATTAAGCAGAAAGTGCCCACAGTATCCTTCATTCAGGTGTCACTGTCAGTAACCAAAAATTTCCAGAGGGGGCTGAAGAGGTGGCTAAGAGCATTGGCTTCCAGAAGACCCAGGTTCAATTCCCAGCACTACATGGCAGCTCTCAACTGTCTGTAAATTCCAATTCTAGGGAGTTAGACACTCTCTTCTAGCCTCTGTAGACTTCAGGCACAGACATGTATGTAGGCAAAACACTCCTACACATAAAAATATGTGTTTTAATTCCTAGAGAATCTCAGGGTCTAAAAATCCAGTCTTAACGTTTGTTTCTACTTTGTCTACCTCTTAATGCAGATGACAGGAAAGAAGTTTTATTGCTAATTTTCCACCCCTAGGATTTTTGAAAATCTCTTAAATAGCACCAAGAACTCCAGCTTTAGAGCATATTTTCTTTTTTTCTTTTTGGTTTTTCGAGACAGGGTTTCTCTGTGTAGCTTTGCACCTTTTCCTGGAACTCACTTGGTAGCCCAGGCTGGCCTCGAAGTCACAGAGATCCGCCTGGCTCTGCCTCCTGAGTGCTAGGATTAAAGGTGTGGGCCACCACTGCCCGGCCTAGAGCATATTTTCTTGGCATATTTGAGATCTTGGATTCATCCAACACTCAAAATAATTACAAATTTAAAAATAAAACTTAAAATATTACTTGTTTACTAACATCCACTTCTCCCAAAATCTCGGTATTTTTTCTTCAACTATTTTAGTGGAATTTTATAAAATTGAAATAAAACTCAAAATAGAAGAAACACATTTGTGTACTTATCAAATGTTTCATTTTCCTGAAGGTTACAGAGCACTGGAACAGAAAATGTTGCCAAATATGTAACACTGTTTTAAGATGCACATTCATACTTTACTACCTCTGAAAACATAATTCATGGCACCGTACAACTGTAACTGAAAGTATTTTCTTTCTTAGAAGCACAAAAAATATAGTGGTTTTAATTAGTGGACTCTTTCATTTAATGAAATAGGTATTTGGAACCCCCAGGTTCTTTCCCACCTAGGAACTTAAATAACATCTGGGATCACACTGATTATGTAAACTATAGTGGCACATGTGTACATGTATATATAGAGAAAACTCTTTAAAATACTCAAAATAAAAAGTGATGACAGAGCCAGGCAGTGGTGGTGCACACCGTTAATCCCAGCACTCAGGAGGCAGAGGCAGGATGATCTATGTAGGGTCGAGGCCAGCCTGGTCTACACTGAGTTCCAGGACAGGCAGGGCTGTTACACAGAGAAGGCTTGTCTCAAAAAAATAAAAAGTGATGACAGGAACTGGAGAGATGGTTCAACAGTTAAGTGTTCTTGCAGAGGACCCAGATTTAGTTCCGAGTACCCACGGTGACTCACAAACACTGAAAATCTAGTTCCAGGGGATCTGATGTCTTCTGCTGGCCTCTGCAGACATGAGGCACTCACACAGTGCACATACATACATGCAAGCAAAACACTCATAAACATAAAATAAAAATAAGCCTTTTAAAAGTAGAATATGGGATGACTTAGTTTCTCTATAATTTTCTGCAGTTTTATTTTAAAAAGAAATACATATTTTAGCCAGACAGTGGTGGTGCACATCTTTAATCCCAGCACTCAGGAGGTAGAGGCAGTTGGATCTCTCAGTTCAAGGCCAGCCTGATCTACATAGTGACAGGACAGCAAGAGATACATAGAGTCTCAAAAAAGAAAGAGGAAAAATAAACTATGCAATCAAAATTGTGAATGATGGAATTTACATGTGAAGGTCACATTTATTTTGTTTCATCACAGTGTCAATATTCTAAATCATTCCAGACTCTGACAAAGGTAAAGTGGCCCCAGGTCAAAAGTGGTTTGTGTTTTCTGAGAAATAATTGTTAACCTTAATAATCGGACTTTGCTTCAGATAACTTAGGATTCCACTCAAAGCAATTTAGCTCTGGAGAAATCATTTGCTAGCAGCACATAGTCAGGGGAACACCAAGTCTCAATAACAATTCTTTTTTTTTTAAATATGTGTGTGCACATTTCAGCTCCATATCTACTTGTGCAACAAGTGAATTCCTGGTGCCCTCAGAGGCTAGAAGGCATCAGATCCCTGGGACTTGAGTTACAGACCACTGTGAGCCACCATGTGGGTGCTAGGATTTGAACTTGGGTCCTCTGGAAGAGCAGCCAGTGCTTTTGACTACTAAGCCACCTCACCAGTCCCATAATTCTCTTAAGACTTACTTATTTCTTTTTATCTGAGGCTAGGACATCAGATCCTCTACAATTGGAGCTACATAGTTGTGAGACATCTTTCTGGTGCTAGTAACTAAACCCCAGGCCTCTCCACAAGTGCTTGTGACTGCTGAGCCATCTCTCCAGCTCTACGCAATAGTAATTCCCTACAGATCGAGATCCAGGACACACACCAAAACTACACAGAGAAACCCTGTCTGGAAAAAAACAAAAAGATATCAAAACACAGCCAAGTGTAGCAATGTACACTTATACTCCCAGAACATGGGAGGCTAAGACAGAAGGACTGTTTGAGCTACATAGTTTGAGACTAGCCTGAGCAGTATAATAAAACAAATCAAAATCCAGGTCAAAATAAGACAACAGAAAAACCGTGCAAAAGAAGCACATATCCCTCTTGGGTGACTATATAACAGACAATATTCACTTCAATGTTGGTCATAAAATATACTGGTTAGTATTCTGTGTTGTGATATAAAGTACCAATGAATTAATAACAACAGTCATGGCCAGAAGTGGTAGCACCTGCCTGTAATCCCAGCTACTTGACAAGCTGAGGCAAGATGACTGAAATTTCTAGAACTATGTCATGAGTTCAAAGATAGTCTGAACAAGTTAGTGAGAAAGGGTCTCAAACTAAAATTCTAAAAAACAACTGGGATGACACTCAGTTGTAGCATACTTACTCAGGCCCTGGGTTCCATCCCCAGCATAGAAAAATAAATAAATAAGTAGATAGATAGATAGATAGATAGACAAATAAATAATAGTAATTCCACTATAAGTGAAATGATTATAGTATAGCTTGCAGAATTTCAAAGAAAACAGACAAAAATGTAATTGCCATATATTTTTTAAAATTATAAATTAATTATACTTACACAGTAGCTCTTCAGTCTGATAAAATCTACAGTCATAGGAATGGATCTATCACTATTTCTATTCAGCGCTTTAATGTAATCCAGCAGGTCAGCAAAGAATTTATACCCCCCCTTCAGCACACAGAGAGCCACAATGTGATGGCCTCCCATCTCTTTCATGACATCTCGAGCAAGTCTTTCAGTCCTGCAAAAATAAAATCAGGAATTGAAAAAGATTCCAAATATGTATATTTTATAATAAACACCTCTTAAGCATTAAACATCCATAAGACACATCCTTTTTACCCATAAAGGGAATCCTTGCTTCATAAAGATTTTTTTTTCCCACATGCCAAAGTTAAGATTTTTGGGTGGTGGAGAAGGTGACACAGGATCCCTTTATGTAGCCCAGGACAGATTGTAACTCATAGTCTTTGTCTCTACCTTCCTGTGCTGAGACTATAAATATACACCAACACACACAGCTCAACCAAATTTAAAACTTGATACCTTTAAAAAGCAGGTACATGCTAGGCGTGATGTACATGCCTATAACTCCAGCACTCTGGAGGCTGAGGCAGGAGAACTGCTATGAGTTGAAGGACATCCTGAACTGCAGAGTAAGTACTAGGTCACTCAGGCCTACATAAGAAGATCCTGTCTCAAAGAAAAGAAAGAAAACACCTATCCTAAAATTAAAACTACAAATAAAAACAAGATATAATTTTCAAAGCTTACTAGATGGCGATTTTGGTTAAATTGTATTCCTCTAATACAAAGTATTAGAAGAGATTGTGAGGAAAAATGAATTCACCACTGGAAGTATAAAATGATGTAACCTTTTAGAGGTTAATTTGGAAGTATGAAAACATTCAATAAACATCTTTTCCTTGACCCAGAATTTCTACTTGCCTAAAGCTGAGTTTAAGTGCCAAAATGTGTTTATGGGATATTCCTCTAATATACTCTGCTAAATGCAAAATAATGAAGATCTTAAAGTATCCATCAACAGTACAGAGTTAAATCAGTAATGGTACATCCATGAATACAATAGCTATGGGATCACTGCTACAATCACTATACAATCACTATGCAATCACTGCTATGGGATGTCTTTCTGTATACTGTGAATATTGTGTTGCTCTCATTGGTTGATAAATAAAGCTGTTTGATCAATGGCAAGGCAGAATAAGGTTAGGTGGTACAATCAAACTGAAGACAGACGAAGAAGGGTGGAGTCAGGAGAGATGCCAGCCTGCTGCTCAAGGAGCAATGAGATGCTAGCAGACCAGTAACTCCATGGCCACGTGGCAACACATAGATTAATAGAAATGGGTTAATTTTGGGGGCTGGAGAGATGGCTCAGAGGTTAAGAGCACTGGCTGCTCTTCCAGAGGTCCTGAGTTCAATTTCCAGCAAACACATGGTAGCTCACAGCCATCTATTATAATGAGATCTGGTGCCCTCTTCTGGCATGTGGGCATGCATGCAGGCAGAATGTTGTATACATAATAATATAAATAAATCTTTAAAAATGGGTTAATTTAAGATGAAAGAGCTGGTTAGCAAGAAGCCTGAGCCATTGGCCATACAGACTGTAACTAATATAAGCCTCTGTGTGTTTATTCGGGAGCGAGCAGCTGCGGGACTGGGCAGGATACAGGAAAATTTCTGTCTACATATCACCTTTAAAATAAATGTGGGGGAGCCAGGAATATAGCTTAGCTGGTAGAGTCCATGCCTAGTACACACAGGAGGTCCTAGGTTCTATCCTCAGAACTGCACAACTGGGCATGATGCCATATCAGGAGTTGAAGCAGTAGGATCACCCTCAGCTACACAATAAGTCTGAAGCCAGTCTAAGCTATTTGAGACCATATTTCAAAACCAATATAACATGTAGAGCTGGGCATGGTGGCACATACCTGTAATCTCCACACATGGGAGGCTGCCAGGGAGGAATGCTGAGTTGAGGCCAGTCTGGGCTATACAAAAAGTTCCAAGCCAGACTGAGCTAAACAGTCCCTATCTCAAAGAGAAAATAGTGTACACACACACACACACACACACAAGTCAGGCAGTGGTAGCACACGCCTTTAGTCCCAGCACTCAGGAGGCAGAGGCAGGTGGATCTCTGTGAGTTCGAGGCCAGCCTGGTCTACAAAGTGAGTTCCAGGACAGGCTCCAAAGCTACACAGAGAAACACTGTCTCAAAAAAAAAAAAAAAAAGATTAAAAACATGTGAGAGCTATAGCTGTACTACTATTAAAAAGTCCAAAAAAATTTAGTACTCTGTGATAATATGTAACTCGTGTGTGTATGTGTGTGTGTGTGTATACACTTCACATACAGCGATACAGTGTACATGTACAGGTAGGGTCCAGGTAAGAAATGTGTGTAGCAAGCTGACAGAACAAAATTATAATCCCATTACAGACAGACTAGAGGCTCTTTCAACCTCTCTTCAATATTTATTGTACTCAGTATGGATTCCCTTATTTATGTCTCAAACTGGGAAATTAATTAGTAAGATTTCTTGATGTTTTTCTTTTAGTAAAAAGAACATTAAAATTAAAAAAAAACCCACTGGGGCTGAAGAGGTAGTTCAGTAGCTAAGCGCACTTGCTGTTTTTGCAGAGGACCTAAGTTCAGTTCCCAGCACCCACACAGTGACTCACAATGGTCTGTAACTCCAGTTCCAGGGGATTCATTACACTTTTCTGGCCTCCTGAAATACATATGCTACACATACATGCATGAAGGCACTCATACATACAAATAAAATAACAACAAATATTTTTTTAAAATACAAAACCTTTGTTCATTAATAAGTTGGCCTAGACTATATTCAAATATCAACTACTCAACAGTTGCTAAGTCAGAATTAATACAAGAAAAAAACTCTTCAGTTTAGGCTGGAGAAGTAGCTCGGTGGATAAGAACACTTGTGCAAGCATCAGGACCCATATAAAAACCAGGTGTAGCTATCTATATCTGCTTGTAATGTCAGCACTGGGGGACAGAGACAGACAGATCTCTGGGACTTGCTAGCCAGGCAGCCTAACCAAATTGGCATGCCCCAGGTTCAGTGAGAGACACTGACTCAAAAAAATAAGAGAGAGAACAACAGAATAGGACACCCAATGTCCTTCTCTGGCTTTCATATAAATACATATACATCACATACACGCGTATCATACATACACAAAGACCTAAAAACCCCAGAAAACTTCAATTGAGATCTTACTAACCTGTCCATAATCAGTCCATGAGGAATAAACACCTTTTCCAAATCCTCAACATAATGATTAGGAATACAAAATAAATCTAGGTCATAGCCTGGTTCATCATCACTAATCTGAAAAAGAAAGATAGCTGTTTCAAATCAGAGCATTACAAGATACACACATTTAATTAAATTTAGAAAATAAGCCTTAGTTCATCACAAAAGAATTTAGGCATGAGAGGGTATAAAGAGGAGTTAATTTTATACTTTTGTAATAAATTATACTTCTCTAAGAAAACTGTGTGTCTTATTGCTGAATAGGGTCAAGAATGAGAAGCAAAACATGACACAGAATTTCCTTCAGATCACAAATAGAAAAAGATGCCGGGCGGTGGTGGCTCACGCCTTTAATCCCAGCACTCGGGAGGCAGGAGCAGGTGGATCTCTGTGAGTTCGAGGCCAGCCTGGTCTACCAAGTGAGTTCTAGGAAAGGCGCAAAGCTACACAGAGAAACCCTGTCTCGAAAAACCAAAAAAAAAAAAAAAAAAAAAAAAACACACAATAGAAAAAGATAAAAATTTACAGAGGTATGACAAATATGGCAAAAATATTTTAAACATGATAGACTAGTATATGTAGTTTCTACTCTATACATTTTGGAATATATTTGAACATTGTGTGTGGGTGCATATTTATATGCAGGTGCATGTGCATATGTATGTGGAGTCCAGAGATTGAAACTGGGTCTAAAACATTCATTTAATGACGTTAATGACATAGTACCTTTGGTGGCAAAATATTATTATGACTGTTTTATAAATATGCATGTACCTATACACAGAAAAAAAAGTACAGCAGAATCATAAAAGCAGGATAAATCTGCTGGCAACATTTGTTAACCCAGTACTTGGTAAGCTGAGGTAGAAGTTTGAGTCTGAAGCCAGTATGGGTTACTAAGTGAATTCCAAGCCAGCTAGGGTCTACAAGGCAAGACCTTGTCTTTAAAAGTATCCCCAAACTCCCAAATCAAAGTGAGTGTTACAGTGAGATGGGAGTCTCATGGATCCCAGGGCTAACCTCAAACTCACTATGCAGCTGACCTTCAACTTCTGAACCTTCTGCTTCTCCCTGCTTAGTGTTCAGACTACAAGCACGTGCTATCACACTCAGTTTATATGGTGTTATGTCAAACCCAGGGCTTCATGCATACCAAGCAAGCACTCTATCAACTGAGCTACATCTCCAGCCCTCTTTACACTAAAAATAAAAGCAAAACAAAACAAACAAAAACAAAACAAAAAACTACAGGAAAACTTTAAAAGATTGTAAGTTAATCTAATAAACAAAACTTATTCAGAGAAATAAGCCAAGAAGGAAGACTTATAATATTCATTCTTACATGATATTCAAAACTTTCAAACTCCATCTAAGAAGTTGGCAGTACCTAAAATGGTGTCATAGGAACTAGAGCATCAATCTGCACATGGTGGCACACACCTCTAATGCCAGCACTTGGGAGACAAAGGCATGAGGATCATCACAAGTTAGAGGCCAAGGTGGCCTACATAGTGAGCTCTTGCCCCTAACCCAAAAATCCTCCAAACCAACTAGACTACAAGAAAACCTGGTTGTGTAAGTTCTGGCAGTTTTCAGGGAATACTGGTCAAATAATAACTAAATCTCGTATCAGTTAATTACTGCTTTCTCTTTCAGTTAACAATGTATTGGTTGCTTTGGCAACAAGTAGTTTAACTTCACTTGGGAAAAAGTTAAAAAAACATAAATTTACATTCTTTGCAGAATTCACTTGCTATTGTTTTTGAGACAAAATCACACCTTATAGGCTCATGCTGGTTTCAAACTCTGATCCTTCTCTCTACTGCCCAAGTGCTGGAACTGCGAACACCCAGCTCAGAATTCAGATATATTCTGAAGTTTCTCCCAGAAGAAAAAATAAGGCTGTGTAGTCTCTCTCTCTTTTTTATTTTTAGTCCCAAAAAGTCTATTTTGAGTTCAGCCTTAGGTACAATTTTATTTTCAAGTCTGCAACATGCATAGGTAAATTTTGATTTATTCCTAAAACACATGTATTTTTTCACAAACAGAAAAAATTTTGTGAAACATTATGGCAATTTCTAAAAGAATAGGAGGAGCTAATATATCTGTTTAACATTCACTTAATACTTACATTAGAATACATTTACTAACAAAAATGGCAATTGGACATTTTTATCATAAAAAGGATCATTCAAAGCCAGGCAGTGGTGGTGCACGCCTTTAATCACAGCACTCGGGAGGCAGAGCCAGGTGGATCTCTGTGAGTTCGAGGCCAGCCCAGTCTACAGTATGAGTTCCAGGACAGGCACCAAAACTACGCAGAGAAACCCTGTCTCAAAAAACCAAAAAATGGGGGGGGGGGGAGAATCATTCAAAGAGTATTTTACAAGAAAACATTTTTGTAAGTTTTATAAAGCAAAATTTAGTTCATGTTTTGGGAAAGGATAACAGACTGCTCAATTTTATCAGATAATACAATAAACACTTCTACCAGACTCATCAGAATGTATGCACTGTAATTTGACAAAAATGAAGTTGGATGATTTTAAAGTACCTTAGAATCAAAATTAGACTACCACAATGACTTCCTTCAGGCTTCCATAATCACCACCTCCACCCACTCACTCTGTTTCTGGCATAAATTTAAACTATATCACACCCAGGATTTGTCAGACTACTGGCTCAGTGCCTGGTTACAGGTTTTACAGGTAACCTAAGAACTTCAAGGATTGTTTGTTTCAAAGACAAACTTAATGTGAAGTCTGCCAAGCATCCCAGTCTTTTTATGTGTATGAGACAGGGTCTTGCTATATAATTCCATCTGTCCTGGAACTAGATATATAGACCAGGCTGCCTCAAACTTGCTATGACTCTCCTGCCTCAGATCAGCAAGAATTACTCCAAAATAGGAATCCTATATCTGTCAACATACCAAACTGGTTTCTAATACAAAAGTTTTGATTCCTAATAAAAATAGATTTATATGTCAGAGAATTTTGTTCTTTTGATAATATTTATATTTTGTTATTTTAAGAGTAAAAATTTTGTTTTGATGATTTCAGATGGTCTCAGTTCTGTAGTCCAGGCTAGTCTGAATCTTATGACACAGCCCAAGCTATCCACAATCCTAGGGCAATCTTCCTTAGCTTCTGAAATGATGAAGTTTATAGGTATAAGCCATCATATCCAGCTTACTGAGACCATTTGATACAATTACTCCCCAAAAGGCAAAAATAAAAAGTCTTACAATGCCTATCATTTGAGACACTCATGTGTTTGTAATCACATGGGTGCATGCATGTGTGAACACAGGTACACATATGTAGAGGCCACATCTAGCAATTTCTGTCCATTCTAGAAGTTTGAACATGTTGATTACTAGTTAGAAAATTAAGTGATTTTTCTATTTATCTATTGTTCTCACCTCCCTCTTTCCTGTCTCCCATCACTATGTAGCCTAGGCTGGCTTGGAATTTTTGGCAATCTTCCTGCCCTTGCCTTCTAAACTCTGGGATTATAAACGTGTTCCAGCTGGGTGGTGGTGGTGGTGGCGGCGGTGCACGCCTTTGATCCCAGCACTTAGGAGGCAGAGCAAGGCGGATCTCGGTGAGTTTGAGACCAGCTTGGGCTACAGAGTGAGTTCCAGGAAAGGCGCAAAGCTACACAGAGAAACCCTGTCTCGAAAAGCCAAAAAAAAAAACAAAACAAAACAAAACAAAACAAAAAAACAAACAAACAAACAAAAAAACAGTGTTCCACTACACTTAGCTTATTATTATACAAGACTTAATTTGCAATAGTTTTCTTTTTGGAGGCAGGTGCACAGCCCAGGCTGGCTTTGAACTCATTATGTAGCTAAGAATGAATGAACCCCTCCTCCTGCCTTTGCTTCCCAAGTGCTATGATTATAAGACTCATTAAAGCAGATGATATGCTATCTTGAGATAATTTATATTATCTCTAGATATGATTAAACCACAATAATAATTTATTGATAGATATTCCTAAATGTGAAAACAACTTAAACTAGTACTATGTTCATCTTCCAATTTTTATCAGTCCTACAAATACATATATTGTTTATTTCCCTTCCAAGGGTTTAAGCTATAAGAAAAATTAAAATAAGATAATAGACTATTCAGCCCAGGAATATATTATAACCACTCTAGGCAAATAGGTCCTGTAACTACCATATCAATAAGGACATGAGTTAACACCATATTTTTTTTTACTAATGTACATACTAGAATAATAGATATGTTCACTCTGGACATGTTCACAGCAATTTAAAGTGTCTAAATTCATATTAGTAGCAATTATTTAAATACTAGTAATTTGGAAGTCCCAAACAGGAAAATAACTGAGTCTCAATATTACTATTATTGGTAGTAATTAACACTTTTATGTGATCTATCAATGTTAGTGAATCCACATAACATAAAATTATAGAAAGACTTTATACATTTTTAGCATTCTTTTACTATGGGAAAGAAAAATTACATGGATCATTGACTAATATGGAAGAATAAAAAACATTCCACTGGGTATGGGGTGATGTGCCTATAGTGTACCTACATGGAAAGTAAAGGCAGCGCTAGCCTGGGCAACACAGCCAGATCCCATCTCTTAAAACATAGTATTTAAGGGCTGCTGAGATGGCATGTTGGATAAAAGCAATTTCTGCCATGTATGCCTGAAGGCCAGAAGAGGGCACCAGATCTCATTACAGATGGTTGTGAGCCATCATATGGTTGCTAGGAATTGAACTGAGGACATCTGGATGAGCAGTCAGTGCTCTTAACGGCTGAGCCATCTCTCCAGGCCCCTTATTTCAATTTTTAAAAAGTGGAAATTTGCCAAGTGTAGCGACACATGGCACACTTTAATCCCAGTACTTGGAAGGACAAAGCTACACAGAGAAACCCTGTCTTAGAAAACAAAAGCAAAAAAACAAAAAACAACAACAACAAAACCAAAACAACAACAAAATTGTTTTTTCACTTTTTTTTTTTTTGAGACAAGGTCTTTCTACATAGCCCTGGCTGTCCTGGAACTCACTATGTAGACTAGGCTAGCTTTGAACTCACAGAAATCTGTCTGCCTCTGCCTCCTGAGTGCTGGGATTAAAGGTGTGCGCCACCACCGCCTGGCTGAAAGTGAAAATTTTAAAAAAGAAAATGGATGGAATTTAAAAAACCTGTAAAGATGTCTGATTTATCAACTCTACACAAAAATAAAGAAAATGAAAATTCAATTCATGACAGTCAGTAATTGTAATAATAAAATAACTTAGCTGGCTTTTTCCCTCTTACATCTAAAAGAGTTTAAAATAAAAAATAAAATAAAACCCACAAGAGCTGGGCATGGCAGTACTTGCCTATAACCTCAACACTTACAGACTGAAGACTTCCAAGTTTGAGATCAGCCTGGCCTATATAAAGAAAATCTGTCTCAAACTAAAATAAACCAACCCCCCCAATAAAGAACCCCACCCAAAACAACAATAATAAAACTGTAAGGCATCTTTTTTCTGATATGATTAGTTCTTTTCCCACCTGCTATAATAACCAGGATACAAACTAATTAAGATGGATATGTAGGTAACACAGCACAAAAGTTACAGAAAGAAATCTCTGAGAGGAACTGTTCCTATTTTTTGGTGATCATAAATAGTTAATTTTGGTCTTACTTATAAATGAATGCTATTTCAAATACTGTTAATAAAAATAAAATAGTGATAGGCAAAAAAAAAATTCCACCATATTTTAACCAATTCTGGAGGAAAAGTGGGCTGGAAAGATGGCTCAGTGTTTAAGTATAATTGTTGCTCTTGCAGAGGACCTGAATTTGGTTCCCAGCACCCACATAGGGGCTGTAACTCCAGTTCTAGGTGATCAAATGCCCTCTTCTGACCTTCACAGGCATGCTAATTGTGCATACATACATATATGCAGGCACAACACTTATACACATAAAATAGAAATAAATACATCTTAACAAATGAAAAAAAAAGTAGCAAATGGATAGAGGTATATCTCAGTCGTAAAACATATGCTTACCACACATAAGACCCTGAGTTAGATCACCAAAATTCTTCTCTCTCTCTCTCTCTCTCTCTCCCTCTCTCTCTCCCTCTCCCTCTCCCTCTCCCTCTCCCTCTCCCTCTCCCTCTCCCTCTCTTCTTTCACTCACTCACTCACTTTCCTTCTCCCTCGCATACCAGGCATGGTGAAATATGTCTATCTCTAATACCCATGCTCTGGAGGATAAGGTAGGAGGACTGGAGTTGAGACCAGCCTGTAATTACATAGAAATTCTCTCTCAAAAAAACCTTTAAGACAAGTGTGGTGGCTCATGATTGTAACCCTAGAATGTGGAAGACTAAAGCAGGAGGACTTTAAGGCAGCCTGGGCTACATAGTGAATTTCAGGTGACTGTAAGCTACAGAGTAAGCTTGTGTCTCAAAAAACATAAATTAAAAAAATCATTTAGCAAGGTAAAAGCTCAGTTAGTATATTATACTTTTATCTGGGTCATTTTGAAATTCAAGGATATGCTATATGAAACATACCTAATGTTTTGCACTATTTTGCAAAGAGCCAGAAGCTTTATCTTAAACGATAGTTACAGGCACATCTAGGGGCCAATTTCATGAAGGTGATCTAGCATACAGTTATATTGTCTACCTGTGTCACCATAGTCATGTCAGTATTCATCTACACAACAGGGTACATATTATGTAACTTTAGGATATTGACATTAAATAAAGTCTGCAAAAACATTTGTCAATGCCTAAGACAGAGAAAGCATCTTATAAATACCTACTAAAGCTCTTAACTTAAATTTACTGGTTAAGGGTAGAACCTGGGGCCAGTGTAGTAGCACTGAATGATTTAGGCTAAGTTACTTAACGCATTCCTCTGTAATTTTTTTTTTTTTTAAGATTAAGTCAGGTAGGGGCTGGAGGATGGCTCAGAGGTTAAGAGCGCTTGCTGCTCTTCCAGAAGACCCAGGTTCGATTCCCATCACCCCTATGACAGCTCACAGTCACCTGTAACACCAGTTCTTGAGGATCCAAATGACTTCTTCTAGACTCCACAGGCACAGGGCAAGCATGTGGTGCACATACATACATGCAGGCCAAACAGCCATACACAGAAAAAAAAAATAGAAATTAAAAAAAAAATCAAGCCAGTTAAGGGGCTTAGAATAGCAACTAGTACATAGTAAGCACTATTTAAGTGTTTGTTATTCCTAACATGCAGACAATTAAGGGGAAGGAAACTTAAAAAAAAGGAACAGGAATTTGCAAGCTAAAAATACAGTGACTTTCTTGATGTTCAAACAAAACTAAGAATAGCTACTTCTAACAATAAGAACTAATTAACTCTACGTTGAACAACTACCATATCTCAAATCTTAAAAGCATCTGTAGAAGTCAGTAACTGAATAAAAATAACAGCCATTTGTTGAGCAACTACTGTATCTTATGGTAGTAGTTACTTGCATAGGCCCAGAGACAGACCTAGGTTTGAGGCAGAGTTCCACCTTCTAAAATTTATCCTTTCTTCTGGTGCTGATCTAAACTATGGCTTAGTAATTAATTGGGGGGCTCTCTCTCCCCTTAATAACTGTGTGACTTATGTCTGATAATGCGACCATACCATTGTTACAGGGTTATTTTGAAAACTAATTAGAACTATCTATGTAAACACAATGATGGCTATTACTACTATTCCTACCCAGGGACTGTGAAATGGTTGCTTATTTGCATAAACTATCTTATAGTCCTTGCAGCCAGCACCTCAGATGTAAGAAATTTAAAGCCAGATGATGGCACATGTTTGTCTGTAATCCCCACACTGAGGTAGAAGCAAGAAGATGGCTGTAAGTTAAGGGTCTGGTCTACTTAAGGCATCAAGGGATACACAGCAAGAAACTGTCTACAAAAAAGCTTGAGCCTCAGTGAAGACATTGAAGGCCACACAGAACATATTCTAAACAAGCTGGATCCCAAGTCATCAAGAACACAGTGTTTCTGCCTTAAGCCACAGTGTCTAATACGATTATGAGACAGCATTATTTAGGGCTCAAATGGTTATTAACTCACTCAACAAACTATTTATGAAAACTCCCCACAAACCAGGCATTGTGCTATATGCTAAAGCTACAGTGGTTACTCCTGCCCTTATAACGCTTGTTTAAAGGGTCAAAACTGTTGACCTAGTGGTAGAGAGATCACCTAGCAGGAACAAAGCTCTGGGTTCAATTCCTAGCATGGAAAAAAAAAAACACAGCAGGGCATGGTGGGAGGCAAGAGTCAGGAGGACTGTCACAAGTTCAATGCTAGCCTGGTGGTTCACACTGCCAATTCCAGACCAGCCAGAGCTACATAGTAAGACCTTTCCTGAAAATATCAAAATAAACTTTGTATAAGTGGGGGAGATAATCAACAAGTAACCAGGTAACTGCTAAATTTACAACAATGATATTAATAAAGCATGATATGACATTTAACGAGTAGCAGGGGCAATAATCACAATAAAGCAGGCTAAAGCATTTAATCAGAGGCAGGAGCTTTAAGTTATTTTAGCAAGCAAGGTTGTGGAGTGGGGTAGGGTCGGGGAGCAGCTTGGTGGGTTACAAAGAATAGAGCCAATGGAAGAAGAGGCAAAATATCAGGGGCTGACTGTGGGGGAAAAAAAGTCCTTTTGCCTAACGACTAAACCCTTATCTTTTTTAAAATTCCTAACAGCATCAAGGGCATGGGCTAGCGAGTCAAACGTATCTATATCCAAAACCCATTATTCTGGACCTTGGGAAAAATGAGCTGCCTTTTCACTAGTCTCCTCGGGTGGAAACTAGGCAGGGCCGCAGAGCAGATTCAATGGAGCAATTGCGCATTCCACAAATATGAATTATGACATCTGCAGAATTAGAGGCAAAGCCCAGCCCTGAACGTGCCCTCCCATGCTGTCGTCTACGGATGCTGGAGCTCCTTCCAAGAGGTGCTCCGAAGCTCTCCCTGGCCGCCAAGCCCCAAACTTCCAGAGCTGCGTCTTTCCCAAGAGAGCTCCCCTGCCCTCCCCGGGCCGGATCATTCTGGAAGTCGCTCCCCATCTCTCCCCCTCCTCACGCCCTCCGGCCGCACATGTCAAGCCCAACGCCATTTCCACCTCCCTGGCCCACACGCAGTCAGCACTCTCGGGGCTCACTCTCGGGGCGGCCCACCCCCGAACCCCGCCATTCCATCCTGCCCGCCGCCCCCTAGGGTCAGCCAGCCAAATTCCAGGAACCTGTGACCGCCCCGTGCCCGAGCTTCCGTGGCCCCGCCGCCCCGAGCCGGCCTCAGCGCCTCAGGGCCCCGACCGGCGTCATTAAGCAGCCAGCCTCGTGAACCGGGCTGTCCGTCTCTGCTGAAGAGTCCCGGGACTCACCACGATGCTGGGACTGCGGGTCGCCATGTCGGAATCGGTGGGCTCGCGAGCGAACAGCGGTTTGAGGAGGAAGCCGGCAGAGGAGGCGTTACGCCACGGGAAAGCCGTGAGGTAAGCCCAACGCTCTTCGCCGCCGCCTCAGCAACCGCTCACAGACGCCGCCGGCCAAGCCCCGCCCTCCAGGCCCGCCCCTTCAGCCCGCCCAGGCCCCGCCCCCAGCGGCGTCGCTGCGTGTTCTTAGGCGCGCCTCCACGAGCAGCTGCGGGGGCGGGGGGGGGCTGTTGAGGCCAGGTGGCCGTGGGAATTCTCTGCTGGGAAAATCCGGGACTGGCCGCACCGCAGCCTCCAGCCCGCTTTCAGTAGCCCAGAGGACTCCTAAGTAATCAATCCTACCTCGGTCCGCATTTTTTTCCCTCCTGACCCTTAAGCTGATGGACAGCCCTTCAGGTTCCATTCACCACGTGGTGTCCCCTTCCCAAGACCTACATGGTGGCTGGCTTCCATTTTCCTAATTATAGGACCAGTTCTTTCAAAAATCTTACCTTAGTTTTAAGAATTGAGACCTACAACCCTAGAAGAGCCAGATCAAGGTACAAATACAAGAGGAAAAAAACTGCCTTTTAACCTTGTAAAATCGACCCCAAACTGCTTTTTACCTTTACATGAAATAAGCGATTTTGTTGTTGTTTTTGTTTTTGTTTGTTTGTTTTTGTTTTTTGGGGTTTTTTTGTTGTTGTTTTTAGTTTTTCAACACAGGGTTTCTCTGTAGCTTTGGAGGCTGTCCTGGAACTCACTCTGTAGCCCAGGCTGGCCTCAAACTCACAGAGATCCACCTGCCTCTGCCTCCCAAGTGATGGAATTAAAGGTGTGTGCCACCATTGCCCTGCGAAATAAGCGTTTTAAGCTGGGTATGGTACAAAGGGTTATATGCCCAGCTACCAAGAAAGGAGGATCACATATTCGACCCACCTGGGCAATTTAGTAAGAAATTGTTTCAAAATAAAATTTGATAAGGTGGAATACAGATTGAGAAAGATATCTTGCCGTCAACGTCTGACCTCCTCAAGCTCCTGAAGAGGCAAGCACACTTGCACATGACTGAAATACAAACACACAAAGGCAAGAAATGCTGATAGAGGTTAATATGTTACCAAGTAAAGTGCTGTCATTGCTCACATTAGCCAGGTGTGGTGACACATGCTTGGAATTCCAGCACTGTGGAGGCAGAGGTAGGAGGATTGCAATTGTGACGTCTAGACCAGCCTGGGTTACAAAGTGAGCCCCTGACTAAAAAAATCAAAGAGCCAGGAATATAGTTCAGCAGCAGCATGTGGGAGGCTCTACATTCAATCTTCTATACCACAATAAAGGAATGAACAAGTAAATCAGTAAAATGATCATATTAACAGTACATAGTCAGAATCTTTGAGGGAATGAAAGGATTACATATCCATTTGTGTGGGCATACATATAATATATGCTGTAAGGGAACTGTGGCTGTTACGTTTATTTTTGTCTCCCTAGTTTCTTACATGGAATTTGTTTTATATTTTGTTTGTTTTTGAGACAGGGCGTCCTAATAGCCGAGGCTGGCCACAAACTTACTGTGTAGCAGAGTATGGCCTGGAGCCCCTATTCCTCTTGTCTCCATCTCCCAAGTACTGAGATTATAGGCAGCTGACTTTCCAGTGTGGAGTCTGAAAACAAAATCTGCCTCGATTTACTTTCAAATGCAGCCAGCAATTGCTTCCCTTAACGCTACTCCTGATAGCCCCATTTTCATATTTCCAGCACCTATCACACTGCTCTACATATAGCCAGGGGCCTCACTGTTATTAAGGATACTGAAATGAGAGATGTGAAGGTAGATTTTTGAAAGTGGGCAAGTCATTGTACTTCTCAGAACCGAAGTCTAAAAATAAATGGCTGACAAGATGGCTCAGTGGGTGTAGAGTTTGCTGTGCAAGCACAGGGTCTAAGTCTATAAGCCCAGCCCTGGTGGGACAGAGGCAGGCAGATCTGCAGGCCAGCCAATCTAGCCGAAATGGTGAGCTTTTGACTGAGTGAGAGATTCTCTCTAAAAATAATGTGGAGGGCAATAGAGGAAGATGCCAGTCATCGATCTCTGGCCTCAACTCATTCATACACACATGCACGGGTGAGGGCACCCTCCCCCATGCATATACAATACATACACACAAAAGAACATTTAAGATTGTCAAAATGTAAATAAGCTGTGCATGCTGACTTGTGTCTATAGTCCTAGCTACTCTGAGGTGGAGGTAGGAAGATCAGCCCAGGAGTTTTAGGCCAGCCTCGGTGAGAGTGCATCTCAAAACTAAATGATGAAGCAATGAAATTAAAACTAGAACAATAATTTCTGCTCTGAAAGGTTAGTATGAAAAATGAAAAAAGTATTTAATAAAGTACTTGGTATAAGACTTTCCACATAGTAGATGCTCAAGATACACTAGCTGAGATTCATCAAAGAAAACACTAAAGCCAAAAAAGTCATAACACAAAATGTCCAGGAAATCTGGGACACCATGAAAAGGCCAAGCCTAAGAATAATAGGGATAGAGGAAGAAAAATACCAACTCAAGGGCACAGAAAAAATATTCAATAAAACCATAGAAAAAAACTTATCCAACTTAAAGAAGGAAATGCCAATGAAGATACAGGAAGCCTATAGAACACCAAATAGACTAGACCCCCCCACCAAAGTCCCCTCTCCACATAATAATTAAACCACTATACATACAGAATTAAGAAAGAATATTAAGAGCAGCAAAGGAAAAAGGTCAAGTGACTTATAAAGGCAGACCCATCAGAATAACACCCAACTTCTCAATGGAGACCCTAAAAGCCAGAACGTCCTGGACAGATGTAATGCAGACACTAAGAGACCACAGATGCCAGCCCAGAATATTATACCCAGCAAAACATTCAATCACCATAGATGGAGTAAACAAGACATTCCAAGATAAAACCAGATTTAAACAATACTTATCCACAAACCCAGCCCTACAGAAAGCACTAGAAGGAAAACTCCAACATAAGGAAGTCAGATGCACCCACAAAAACACAGGAAATAGATAACTCCACAGCAGTAAATCCCAAAGAAGAGAAATACACACACACTACCACCAAAGGATACCAGGAATTAACTGGTCACTAATCACAGGTCCAATCACTGGTCACTAATATCCCGTAATATCAATGGACTCAATTCGCTTATAAAAAGACTCAGGCTGATAGAATAGAAACAAAAACAGGATCCATCTTTCTGCTGTATACAAGAAACACATCTGAACTTCAAAGACAGACATTACCTCAGAGTAAAAGGCTGGGAAAAGACTTTCCAGTCAAATGGACTTAAGAAGCAAGCTGGTATAGCTATCCTAATATCTAACAAAATAGACTTCAAACTAAAATCAATCAAAAGAGATCAGGAAGGACATTACATATTCATCACAGGAAAAATCCACCAAGATGAAGTCTCAGTTCTGAACATTTATGCCCCAAATACAAGGGCACTCATATTTGTGAAAGAAATATTACTAAAGCTTAAATCCCACATCAAACCCCACACACTAGTAGTGGGAGAATTCAACATCCCACTCTCACCAATGGACAGGTCTGCCAGACAGAAACTTAACAGAGAAATAAGGGAACAGACATTAAGACTCAAGTGGACTTAATATATAATCTACACAACATTCCACCCTAACTTAAAAGAATATACCTTCTTCTCAGCACCCCAGGGAACCTTCTCTAAAATCGAACACATACTATGTCACAAAGCAAATCTCAACAGATACAAAAAAATTGGAATAACCTCCTATGTTCCATCGGACCACCATGGTTTAAAGTTAGATTTCAACAACAACAAAAATTACAGAAAGTCTACAATCTCATGGAAACTGAAAATTGGGTCCAGAAAGAAATAAAGAAAGAACTTAAAGACGTCCCATAATTCAATGAAAATGAATATACCACATACCCAAACTTGTGGGACACTATGAAAGCAGTGCTTAGAGGAAATTTCACAGCACTAAATGCCCACATAAAGAAATTGGGGAAATTTCACACTAGTGACTTAACAGCACACCTGAAAGCTCTAGAACAAGAAGAAGCAAATTCCACCCAGGAAGAATAGACACCAGGAAATTATCCAATTGAGAGCTGAAATCAATAAAACAGAAACAAAGAGAACAATACAAAGAATCAATTAAATAAAGAATTGGTTCTTTGAGAAAATCAACAAGATAGACAAGCCCTTATCCAAACTAACCAAAAGGCAAAGAGAGAGCATCCAAATTAACAAAACCAGAAACAAAAAGGGGGACATAACAACAGACAATGAGGAAATCCAGAGAAACATCAGGTCATACTTCAAAAACCTGTACTCTACAAAATTGGAAAATCTAAAAGAAATGGACAATTTTCTGGATAGGTACTGCATACCAAAATTAAATCAAGACCAGATAAACAATTTAAATAGACTTATTATCCCTGATGAAATAGAGGCAGTCATTAAAAGTCTCCCACCAAAAAAAAAAAAAAAAAAAACCAAAAAACAAAAAAACAAAAAACAAAAACAAACAAAAAACAACCAACCAAACAAACCCAGGACCAGATGGTTTCAGTGCAGAATTCTACCAGAATTTCAAAGAGCTAATACCAGTACTATTCAAATTATTCCACACAATAGAAACAGAAGGAACATTACCAATCTCTTTTTATGAGGCTACAGTTAGCCTGATACCCAAACCACACAAAGACCCAACAAAGAAAGAGAACTTCAGACCAATCTCCCTCATGAACATAGATGCAAAAATACTTAATAAAATACTAGCAAACCGAATTCAAGAACACATCAAAAAAAAAAAAATATCATACACCATGATCAAGTAGGCTTCATCCCAGGGATGCAGGGATGGTTCAACATATGAAAGTCTGTCAATGTAATACACCATAAAAACAAACTGAAAGAAAAAAAAAACAACACATGATCATCTCATTAGATGCTGAAAAAGCCTTTGACAAAATCCAATACCCCTTCATGATAAAAAGTCTTGGAAAGATCCAGAATACAAGGAATATACAAACATAATAAAAGCAATTTACAGCAAGCCAACAGCCAATATCAAATTAAATGGAAAGAAAGTCAAAGCAATTCCACTAAAATCAGGAACAAGACAAGGCTGTCCACTCTCCCCATATCTATTCAATATAGTACTCAAGCCAAGTAATGTGGCAGGATACAAGATTAACTGAAAAAATCAGGAGCTCTCCTATATACAAATGATAAATGGGCTGAGAAAGAAATCAGAGAAACATCACCCTTTACAATAGCCACAAATAATATAAAATACCTTGGGGTAACTCTAAGCAAGTGAAAGACCTGTATGACAAGAACTTTAAATCTCTGAAGAAAGAAAGAAATTCTAGCATTCTGGATGCAGAGATCTATCCAGATCTCTGTGAGTTCAAGGCCACACTGGAAACAGCCAGGCATGGTGACGCACACCTTCAATCCCAGGAAATGATGGCAGGAAGCAGAAAGGTATAAGGCGTGAAAACCAGAAACTTAAGCTTTTAGATTTTTAGCAGCAGTTCAGCTGAGATCTGTAGCAGGAATCTTAAAGAGTCTTATTAATAAAATCAAACCCAAGGCTAGTTATTGGGGTGAATGCTACCTCACCTCGCCAGTTCCTCAGTTGATTCTGTTTCCTCGCACTGAAAGCTTCTGTGTCCTCATCCGAATGGGTCTCAGCTGAACTGTTGCTAAAAGCCTAAAAGCTTGACCAGCCAAAAGCTTCTAGATTCTGTTCTTCACGCCTTATATATCTTTCTGCTTTCTGCCATCACTCCCTAGGATTAAAGGCTCACTTCTTGGGATTAAGGGCATGTGTCACCAGGCCTGGCTGTTTCCAATGTGGCCTTGAACTCACCAGAGATCCAGAGGGATTTCTGCCTCTGGAATGCTAGGATTAAAGGCGTAAGCTATCACTACCTATCCTCTATGTTTAATATTGTAGCTGTTCTGTACTCTGACCCCAGATAAGTTTATTAGGGTGCACAATATTTTGGTGAACACAATACCACCAGAGATCCATTCAGGGGAGGACTCAGAGGCTACCAGTTTGAGGAAACAGGATCGGCTGAAAAGTTGGCAAGGTGAGGTTAGCTGTGGCTTGTTCTGTCTCTCTGATCTTTCAGAATTTACCCCAATACCTGGCTCCCATGTTTTTTTTTTATTAATAAGACCATTTAAAATTTGTGTTACATTTATGAAAGTAATATCATGATAGAGGGAGACACTTGGGAATAGGAAGAAACCGGGTGCTAGGGAAGTTTTCAGGAATCCACAAGGATGACCCCAGCTTAGACTACTAGCAATAGTGGAGAGGGTGCCTGAACTGGCTTTCTCCAGTAATCCAGATCGGTGAATACCCTGTCATCATAAAGCCTTCATCCAGTAACTGACAGAAGCAGATGCAGAGATCCACAGCCAAGCACTGGGTCAAACTCCAGGAGTCCAGTTGAAGAGAGGGAAGAGGGATTCTATGAGCAAGGGACATCAAGATTATGATGGGGAAATGTACAGAGACACCCAAACCAAACTAGTGGGAACTCATGAACTTTGGACCAACAGTTATGGAGCCTGGACTAGGTCCTCTACATAAGTGAGACAGTTGTGTAGCTTGATCTGCTGGAGGGTCCCCCTGGCAGTGAGATCGGGATCCATCCCTGGTGCATGAGCTGGCTTTTTGGAGCCCATGATACCTTGCACAGCCTTGATGCAAGGGGAAGGGCTTAGACCTGCCTCTACTGAATGTACCAGGTCCATGCTGATTGTCCATGGGAGGTCTTACCTTCTTGTAGGAGGGAATGGGGGGGTTGGGTGGGAGGCTGGAGGGGTGGGAGGAGGGAAGAGGGAGGTCTGTGATTGGTATGTAAAATGAATAAAAAATTCTTAATAAAAGAGAGAAAATGGAATACAAAAAAGAAACAATCAAATAAAAAAGAAACACTAGCTGTTAGAATTTTAGTGTATAGAAATTTACATATACATACATATAAGCTCCTTACTTCCCAACTTTTCCTGCCTTCCCTATCTATCATGGTGAGTCAGGAGGCTATGATTGAAAAGACACATCGGGACTTGGTCTGAGAAAGATCTATGTTGTAGCACTTCATTCATCCCTAACTGCCACTGTAACTTTGGGTAATATTTTTCATAAGCTGTGTGCCTCAGTTTCTTCATAGTCAAATGAGTCTCTGTTACAGGATGTGGTAAAGATTAAACAAAACAAACAGCATGGTAACACATGTCTGTAATGTCAACATTTAGGAGGTAGAGGCAGGAGGAGGCTCAGGAGATGCAAGATAATCTGGGCTATATGAATCCCTGTCTTAAAACAAAAGATTAAAAGAAACAATATATGTAACAGTTCCTAGCAGAGTCCTTGGCTCAATGTATGGTCATGGTAATGTCACGTGTTCCATAATTTTGCCTTAAACATTTCATCACACAGTTTATCCCTTTGACCTCTAAGACTTCTTCATGCTCCTATTGATAAACGTGTTGGTAGTTTCCAAGTTGGGGGCTATTACAAATGGGACTATTATGAACATTTTTATATATGTTTTAGTATATGAATATTTTTGAATGCATGTCCATTTGGTATAGACATTGAAGTTCATATTAGTACATTTTAATTCTTACCCTTTTAAGAAATGGGATCCACCTGAGAGTTAATTCTGGGAACTTCTAGTTATATATTTGGCCCATAACACATGTGGACTCAGTTACCCACTTTTCCATTCCTTCCCTACCAAGACCTTCACTT
Organism: Onychomys torridus; assembly: GCF_903995425.1. Taxonomy (NCBI): domain Eukaryota; kingdom Metazoa; phylum Chordata; class Mammalia; order Rodentia; family Cricetidae; genus Onychomys; species Onychomys torridus. Next base: position 33,069,697 of record NC_050466.1, on the reverse strand, counting down.
CCTCTGCCTCCCTTTCTCCCTCCCTTCTTCCCTTCCTTTTTCTCCTGCTTCTCTTTCTTTCCTTTATTGAAGATGCATGGGATAAAACACAGGATCTCCTGCATGCTACAAACACTCTATCATGGAGCACCAGCCTCAGCCCTCACATTTGTTTCTAAATTATACATATTCAACAACTCAGATTTTTCCAGATTGTTTCTGACTTACTGTTTCTTTCCCCTAAATCATGCATGCCAAATATTCCTATAGAGAGAGGGCGGGTTGATACAGGGTCCCACGTAGCCTAGGGTATCCTCAAACTTATTGTGTAGCTGGAGTTGGACTTGAACTTCTCATCCTATTGCTTTCCAAATTTGTTCCACTAAGCATATCTTGCTTTTTAAATTTTTTCTCTTTTTAAATTGAGGAGGAGTATCAATATGTAGGTCAAGGCTAAGCTTGAACTGTTGTAAATCCTCCTGGTGGCTATAGAGACCGGAAGAGGGAGTTGTATTCCCTGGAACTGGAGTTATAGATGCTTGTGAGCTTCCTTGTGAATGCTAGGAGCAGAAATTGGGTCCTCTGCAAATCCAACAATTGCTGTTAACTACTGAGCCATCCCATCATTGCCCCTTACTCTTGTTTTTTGTAGTTGTTTGTTTGTTTGTTTGTTTGTTTGTTTTTGAGACAGTGTCTCACTTTATAGCTCTGGCTGGCCTAGAACTCACTATGGAGACCAGGTTGGCCTCAAAACTCAAGGCATCTGCCTGCCCCTGCCTCCTGAGTGCTGGTATTAAAGACATCTGATTTTCTTCTTATTTTTTAATAATGGATTATGGGGTTTTGTTTGTTTTGAGTCAGAGTCTCGCTATGTAGTCCCTGTAGGCCTGGAATTTGCAACCTTCCTGCCTCAATGTACAGTGGAAAACAACCCACAGAATGCAAATTGAAAGAAGTAATGTTCTTTTGGAAAGTGAACAATCCGGTTCATATATAAAGTGTTTTACTGAAATCAGGTGTTACATTTATAATGGAATTTTAAGTGTGTTCATTCAAAATTTTGTTTTCCAATTTAATACAAAATCAAGAAAGTGAATATTACTATTTCTTGAATGAGACTACTGAAAATCGTGTTGTCATATAGTCAATGGATACCAAAATTTCTCTGCCTTGGGTCTGGAGCTGTGCTCAGTTGTAGAGGACTTGTCCAACAAGTGCCAGGCATGGGACTGATGCCAAGCACTGCAAAAAGAAGAAATCACCGCCTCACTTCTGCCTTTGTTTGGACACAATTATGAACTATCTGTTCACCATAAACAATTCCAAGTATATGTGTTTCTGCCCTGCACGTTTCTTGATATATTTTCTTTGATTTCATTTTTTTCTTTTCCTTTTTGAGACAAGACTTCTCTCTTAGCTCAGACCTCTCTCTGTTTTCTAAGTCCCTCTGTAGATCGGACTTGAACTTAGGGTTGCACTCTGAAGTGTTAGGATTATAGAAATGAGTCGCCATGTCAAGTAAGAGCCTTGGCTTTTTTGTTACTGCTTTTGGTGTGTGTCTATCTGTATGTATATGTGTTGAGAGGGATATGTGTGCATGTGGAGGTCAGAGGTTGACATTGGCATCTTTCTCAATCACACTCCACCTTATATACTGAGGCAGGGTCTCTCACTCGAACCCAGAGCTCTCCTATTTGGCTAGTCTAGCTAGCTAGCTTGCTCCAGGGATTTCCCATTTCTCCTGAATGTGATGTGGAATTATAACTGGCTGCTGCTCTTCTACCAGCATTTATCTGGGTACTGAGGAGATAAATGCTGGTCCTCATGCTGGTGGAGCAAGTGTTTTACATGCTAAGCCAGGTCCCCCAGTTCTCAAGGACCTTATTTTTTTTAACCTTAGTGTTACAATCCTTCAAATTTCTAGAGTTGGCTGTGATAGCACTTGGATGGCTGAAGAAAGAGGATAAAGAATTCAAGGTCAGTCTTGGATATAGCACAATTTAGTGTAGTCTGAGCTGCAGAAGACCCTATTTCAAAAGAGAAAAAAGAAGGATTTATGTACATATGTATTTCCATGAGAAATATTATACAAAAACACTTATCATTAACATTGATTTTTTTTAGTGTGTGTGTGTGTGTGTGTGTGTGTGTGTGGTGTACGTGTGCATGTTCAATATACGTGCCTATGAGCAGGGAGGCTAGAGGAGGCTCTATCACACTCTACCTTATTCTCTTAAAATAGGATCTCTCACTGATCCTAGAGCTTGACCAGCAGCCATACAGCCTCACAATTCTGTCACCATCCAGTCCTGTCCAGTTCCATGTTGTCTCATCCCCCATCCTCCTTTTCTTCCTGCCCCTAGAAACCCTGGGGTTACAGACACACAGGAGATCACATGGATCTGAACTCTGGTCCTCATGCTTGCTTAGCAAGTGCTGTAACACATGATGTTGAAATGTTTAAAGTGACCTTCATCAGAATACATTGATGCAATTTTACATCGATACAAACATACAACTGGCTACATGAACTGGATTCTAAGTTGAATCATTATTGGCATAAAAGAAAGTGATGATGGATTTTGTGAGTCAACTTGGCCAGCCGTTAGCCCCTAGTTATTTGGTCAAACATCATTCTGGGTGTTTACGTGAAGGTGCTTTTGCATGAGATGAATGTTTAAATCAGTGGATTTTTACTGAAGCAGATTGCGCTCCACAGTGTGAGTAGGTCTCCTCAGCTAATGACTATTAAAGAGTAAAGCCTGCTCTCCCTTGAGTGAGAAGGAATTCTCCCAGCAGACTGCCTTTGGATTAGAATGTCAGTTTGTCTCCAACCTACTGGACTACCCCCATAAAAGGGGACTCACCAGGCCTTCACAGTCACGTAAGTCAAATTTAAAACAACTTCTTTTGTTTTTTTTCAAGATAGGGTTTCTCTGCATCTGCCTCCCAAGTGCTGGGATTCAAGGTGTGCACCACGACCACCACCACCACCACCACGCAGACTGCTAACAAATTTTTCTTTTTCTTTCTCCTTTTTTTAACTGCTTTCCTGTGTCTTCTTGTCTTCTTTTTCATTTTCTTTTCTTTCTTTCTTTCTTTCTTTCTTTCTTTCTTTCTTTCTTTCTTTCTCTTTTCTTCCTTCCTTCCTTTCTTTCTTTCTTCCTTCCTTCCTTCCTTCCTTCCTTCCTTTCTTTCTTTCTTTCTTTCTTTCTTTCTTTCTTTCTTTCTTTCTTTCTATCTTTCTGTTTGTTTTTTGAGACAGGGTTTCTCTGTATAGTCCTGGCTGTCCTGGAACTCACTCTGTTTGATTGGCCTCGAACTCACAGAGATCCACCTGTCTCTGCCTCCCAAGTGCTGGGATTAAAGGTGTGTGCCACCACTGCCTGGATGCTTTTGAACTTCTGTACTAAAATATTTTACTGCAATTTTGAAAATTACCAATCAATCAAATAATGAGTTTTAGATGTGTACCCTATGATGAACGGCATAACCACTGGAACAAGGACATTCAGACTACCAGCTACATGTTCTCTGACAAGACTCTTTTGTCTTTGTTTCCTCAATGTATTTTACAAACATGTACATGTGGGGTATCCTCCGTGGTCTGGCCTCATGACTGATGGTGTAGCAGCTTCCTTTATTTTTCAGGCGTTGGCATGGTACAGCAGATATTCAACAAGGCACACAATGGTCTGTACTCTTCTCACACCCTCCTGGGAAAGGAATGAGTTTCATGCCCCTAACTCCTAGAGTCAGAGTTGCCCTCCTTGTGTTATCAGTGAATTCTCTGCATGCTGTCCCTGAGAGAGGAATCTTAGTTATATTGTATTTGGAAGAGATTAGGGAAAGGGGAAGGGTTGTCCCTGTTTGTCTTTAACTCCTTTAGAATGAGAACTCTGCTCTCTGTGCAGTTAACACACTAGCAGTTAAGGCCAAAGCAGAAACTAGAATCGTCAAGTTGCAATCCACCAGACCCATCCTGACTTACTTCAATGCAACTTTTATATTAATAGTTAAACTTCATTAGAACATGGAAAATCTGTGCTGGGGAGAGGACTTAGTGACGTTAGATTCCCAGCACTCACATAAAAGCTCACATAATCCCAGTACTAGGTAAGGAGAGGCAAGTGAATCCCAAGGGCTCACTAGTCAGTCAGTATAGCTGAAATACAAGCTCCAGGTTCTGTGAGAAACTGTGCTTCAGAAAGTAAGGTGGAAAGTGACGGAGGAGCACTTGTGTGGTCCATATCATAATCCCAGCACAATGAAGGTAAATGCAGGAGGGTCTGAAACTCAAGGTCACCCTTGCCTACTGAGTAAGCTTGATGTTAGCCTGGGCTACAGGAGACCCTCTCACAAGGAAGGGAGGGAGGGAGGGGGGAGGGAGGGAGGGAGGGAGGGAGGGAGGGAGGAAGGAAGGAAGGAAGGAAGGAAGGAAGGAAGGATAGAAGGATAGATCTGGGACAAATTCTAAATTGGACAAAATTCTAGGAAGACATATAAACTGGTACCAGGCCAAATAGGATGTGTCATTCTACTCTGCTGGTGTAAGATTGGGACCTGAGGTAACCTTGGGGCTTGTTACAGGAAGACTGAATGATTCCAGGCTTGGGATTTGAGTTCCACACATGACATCTGGAATGTGGAGAAATCCAGGTCTATAAAGACTCTTGAACAGATCAGGGAGTTTGCCCTGAGATTATATATTCCAGTAATGCCAAAAGCTAGAGCCATAAAGTCTCCCAAGCATGACTGCTTATACCTTGGCTATATGAGGATGAGGATGGCACCAATGCACATGCCAAAGTGGATGGGGAAAAGCTCCTGAGGCCTCAACCCTCAACCCTACACAAAGGAATATAGAAAACTGAGGAAAGCTGGAGCAGGAGAGGTTCTTCCCCAGGGAAGAGCACACCAGTTGTTTTCCCAGTGTCAAACGGGTCAGTCCTGAAAACACATATACAAATAACAGATCTCAATATACAGACTGAGTGGGTGATACACACCCATACACCCAATCAATAACAATTTGTGAAAAAGAAGCCATGATTTTGGAGAGTGGAGAGGAGTATGTGGGAGGATTTGGAGGAGGAAATAAAGACTCTTGAACAATAAGATATCATCAGTTTCTGGGATGCTGAGCACATGGTCATGCTAGGTGAATAATGTGACCAGAGAGAGCATGAACATTCCAAGGCCCAACCCATACCCCACCCATCTCATCCATCTGGGTGTTTATCTGCATCTTTTGTAATAGCCTTTGCACTAAACTGCTAAATGTAAATGCTTTGCTGAACTATGTGAACTGAGCAGGGTATCTTGAGAACATCTGCTTAATTGCTGGTTGTTAGAAGCACAGGTCATAGCCTGGGACTTGGAATTGGCACTTGAAGTGGGAAGGAGTCTTGTAAGAGAGCCCTTAACTGGTATGTAGGCTCTGATGCTATCTCCAAACTCTGGTTACTGACATTATCTCTACCCTCTGAGACCTGAGAAGTCAGTTGATTTTTCCAGTTAGAGGACATCCAGATGTTATATTTTACATACTCTCTAGGTATGTTGGAATTTCCCTATCTATCTGGCCACAAAAGCATGCTGTGCAATGCAGGGAGTATAGACTATGGGGCTGGAGAGATTGCGCAGTGGTTCAGAACACTGGCTGCTCTTACAGGGGACCCAGGTTTGATGCCCAGCATCTATATGGTGGTTCACAATCAGCTGTAATTTCAGTTCCAGGGGATCCAAGGCCCTCTTCTGTCCTCCAAGAGCATTTCACAAACATGTTACACAGACACACACACATGCAGACAAAACACCCATATACATTTTAAACATATATTTTTGAAAGAGTTTAGACTATGATAAACTCCAATTATGGTATCTCATGCTGCTCCAATCTTTACAGCCATCCTTGTTACTATTACCAAAGCATTGCTTCCCCATTTTATGACTTGTAATGTTGCATCACAAGCAAGAAGAGTGGAGCAAGGTGGTAGGCATAATTAACAATGAGCTTAAGGGGGAGGTCAACACCAAACATGTGCAAGGTCCTGGGTTCCAACCTTATCACTACAATAAAAAGAAATATTAGTTATGACAATATATGCCTTTTGAGTCAAACTCTTGCTATGTAACCCAGAACTTAATATGTAACCTAGGCTAGCCTCAGACATGCAATGATCCTCCTGCCTCAGCCTTCTGAGTGCTAGGAGTACAAGTGTGAGCTACCTTACCTGGCTTATGTAATTTTGAGGGGGAGTTCAAGACAGGATTTCTCTGTGTAGCCCTAGCTATCCTTGAACAATAAGATGTCATCAGTTTCTGGGATGCTGAGCACATGGTCATGCTAGGGGAATAATGTGACCAGAGAGAGCGGGCTGGCCCAAACTGACAGAGATCCACCTGCCTCTGCCTCCCTAGTGCTGGGATTACAGGCGTGCGCCACCACTCCTGGAGTAACTTTTTTTCTAACAGTGCTGTTTGTGCATGCTAGGTGAGTACTTCATCACTGAGATATACCCCTCAGCCTATTATATATTCTTTCTCTGTCTCCTTTTAAAGGTGTTTTTAATTTTAATTATGTTTCTGTAAAGAGACCAGAAGTGTCAGAACCCCGTGGGCTGGAGTTAAAGACAGCTGTGCTGCCTGATGTGGGCCCTGAGAACTAAACTTAGATCTTCTTCAAGAACAGTTTGTGCTCTTAACCTCTGAGCTATCTCTTCAGCCCTATATCATATATTCTTTTTTTGTTTGTTTTTCCGAGACAGTTTCTGTGTAACAGCCCTGGCTGTCCTGGAACTTGATTTTGTAGACCAGGCTGTCCTTGAACTCACGGAGATCCGCCTGCCTCTCCTACCTCCTGAGTGCTGGGATTAAAGGAGTGCACCACCACCACCTGGCCATATATTCATTTTTGTTTTAACTTTGTTGTTGTTGTTCTGCCTGCAGGCCAGAAGAGGGCACCAGATCTCATTACAGATGGTTGTGAATTGAACGCAGGACCTCTGGAAGAGCAACCAAGGCTCTTAACCTCTGAGCCATCTCTCCAGCCCTGTATTATATATAATATTATTATATATAGTTTTTTGAGACAGGGTTTCTCTGTGTAGCTTTGGAGCCTTTCCTGGAACTCACTCTGTAGCCCAGGCTAGCCTCAAACTCACAGAGATCTTCCTGCCTCTGCCTTCCTAGTGCTGGGATTAAAGGTGTGCACCACTGCCTGGCTTTCTTTTTCTTTCTTTCTTCCTTCCTTTCTTCCTTTCTTCCTTTCTTTCTTTCTTTCTTTCTTTCTTTCTTTCTTTCTTTCTTTCTTTCTCTCTCCTTTTATTTTTTTTAAAGACAGGGTTTCTCTGTGTAGCACTGGCTGTCCTGGAATTTGGTTTTGTAGACCAGGTTGGCCTCAAACTCACAGAGATCCACCTGCCTCTGCCTTCCTAGTGCTGGGATCAAAGGCGTGCACCACCACCACCACCACCACCACCACCACTCAGCCCATAAATTGTTTTCTGATCTCAACTCATGTATGGTGGCACATGTATCCCCACACACACACACACTAAATGTAACAAAGTTTATTTGTTTTTATTATTATTTTATGTGCATGTGTGTTTTATCGACATGTATGTCTGTGTACCATGTGGATGCCTGGTGCCCAGAGACGCCAGAAGAGGGCATCAGACCCCTGGAACTGGAGTTATAGACAATATGTGTCATCATATGGGTGGTGGGAATTAAACCCAGGTCTGCTGGAAGAGCAGACTGCTCTTAACTGCTGAGAGATCCCTCTAGCTCCCTACCAAATTTATTAAAATGAGAAAGAAGTATGGTTCACATTAGGTTACTTTTATATAGGTAAAATGTTTTTGCAATGAAATTCTCTTTTCCTTCCAGGCAGTGCCAAATTCAAATTCACATGTAAATGGCTTACAAGGTGATTGTTAAAAAGCCCACTTCTAAGCCTGGTGGTGATGGTGGTGGTGGTGGTGGTAGTGGCGGCGGCAGCACACACCTTTAATCCCAGCACTCGGAAGGCAGAGGCACATGGGTGTCTGAGTTTGAGGCCAACCTGGTCTACAAAATCAAGTTCCAGGACAGCTAGGGCAGAGGCAGAGGCAGGCAGATCTCTGAGTTCAAGGCCAGCCTGGTCAACAGAGAGAGTTCCAGGATGGCCAGGGCTGCACAGAGAAAGCCTGTATTGAAAAAACAAACAAACCAAGTCTACTTCTAAAGATTCTCTTGCTACACTCAAAATCCCTTTGTTGTTTGAGAAGGATGAAATGACACAGTGTGAAAAGGATGCATGTGGAAAGGAGGGATTCCCATCCAGAAAGTTTGTAAAAGGCCTCTCTGTTCTTAACCTGCTCTTTTGAAATGTGTTCTTACTCACATGGTTGTCACCGGCTAAAGTTCCAGGTGGCTCAGTCTCCTGTCCTGTTCCCTAACAAGAATTCCTTCATTTGCTCATTAATAAATGAGCCATAATGATTTGGTCATTCCGAAAGTGCTGTGCTGCAAATTAGATAGAACCATGCCATCCAGTATAGAAGACCAAACTGCAGATGGCAAGTTCATAAATAGAGGTCTAAATGAATTAAAATTCAATTTAAAATGTAGAGCCAATATGATAGCTCAGTTGGTAAAAGTGCTTGCCACACAAGCCTGACGACCTAATTTCAATGACCAGAATCCACAGTAAACAGAGTACCAGCTCCAAAAAGTTGTTCTCTGACCTCCACACAGGTGCCATGGCGCGCACACACACACACACACACACACACACACACACACACACACAGAGAGAGAGAGAGAGTTATAATAATAAATACATTTCATTTAGATTTATTTATTTTATTTATGTATATGAGTGTTTTGCTTGCATGTATGTATGTTTACCATGTACATGCCTATGGATGGTTGTGAGCCATGAAGTGGATGCTAGGAACTGAACCTGAGTCCTCTATAAGGACAGCAAATGTTCTTAACTACCAAGCCATCTTTTTAGTGCCATGAATACAAAATGTTCTTAAATAAAAAAAAATACAAATTTGGTTCCTCAGTCCTACTGTTACAGGAGATAGGAACGTGAATCTATAGCCTTCAGCCATACCTACCAAAAGAAAATGAGACTTGGCAAAGGGAAAAGATTTCTTTACAGTTTGGGCAGGAACTAGGGAGAGAAAGTTTCCTGTTTCTCTCCCCCTTGCCCGCAGTACTGACAACCCTTGTATAGAAGAGGTGAAAACAGCCGGGAAATGCACACGTGTAGATTAGCTGTGAGACAAGGCATCAGAACTGGGGGGACTCTTATAGAAGGGTGGCATAGGAAGGGGGCTCTCCATTCCCAGCAGGAGACGCCAGGGAAAAGTCACCATTTGCAGCATTTTGAGTGTTGTTAATGGTTCTCCACGGCACTGGGCAAATGCAGAGCATTTCCATCATTGCATAGTATTTTTTGTTATTGCACACTTTTCTATTAGTCCATCTATTTTACATAGGGGCTGACTAGATTGTACAGGCTGGACTCCAACTCACAATCCTCCTGCACCAGCCTCCTAGGATTACAGCTATGAACAACACCTGGCTATAGTAAGTTTTGTTCAGCCTGGGCTAGCTAGAGTGGGTCTTCTAGAGGGACTGACAGAACAGTCTCAAGACTCGCTTGAGGACTGTCGCAGGAACAGCCTTCCCAGGGGAAGTCGACACTGCTCTCAGTTGCCCAAAACTCACAAGATGATTTTGAGCCTCAGGACTAGGGACTTCAAGGACTAGTTTAGCTCAGAGGCAGAGAGCTTCATGAAGGCAGACTGCAATGCATAAAAAACAAAATATGGGATTGGGGATTTAGCTCAGTGGTAGAGCAAGGCCCTGGGTTCGGTCCTCAGTTCTGAAAGAACAAAAACAAAATATGAACAAGTAAAACGGACTCGAGGAATCTAGTGCAAATTCTTTGAGAATATTAATGGAAATTGTTTTATTTTTTCCCAGTGGGGATAGACAAGCTTTTTTGCTTCGCCTCCAACCCTCAGTTTTAATCCTCTCTGTCAAGGTCATTGTTGCTTACCTTTTGTTTTCATGGCTGTTGGGGATGAGTCCAGAATCTCGTATGGAAAATTTCATTCTCTAAGAACTCATTACCAAAGGGCCACTCAACTAAACTGAAATGTCTAAACCAAAGCATGACTTGTTCCTTGGTTGGTGTGTTATTACAGTTACCTGATTTGTGGCTGGGATGCTCTTAAAGAAAACCTTTCTTGTTTCATTTTTGTGTCAGGATCTTGTACAACTCAGGATCCTAGAACCCAAGACCCTTTCTTCTGTGGTTCCTTGGTGCCAGATGACTGACAAGGTGTGCATCCGTGCACATTTTAAAAAGTACTATATTCTGTTAGCTTTTCACATGTAAAAAGTAATTTTTAACTACATGTATTGTGTGTGTGTGTGTGTGCGCGCACGTGTATGTGTGGGTACATGTGTGCCATGGCCTACTTATGGAAGTCAGAGGACAATTTGCAGAAGTTGGTTCTTTCCTTCCACATGGCTCCGAACTCACGTTGTCAGACTTGGAAGCAGGCAGCCTTACTCTCCGAGCTGTGTTGCCGGCTCCCAAAGCAACTTTTTGGTAAACAACCTCTCTGTAGTCCAGGCTAGTTTGGAACAAAGCAGCTTGCTAAGGCTGGCCTCAACCTTGTGGTAATACATCTGCCTTAGGCTTCTCAAGTGCTGGCATTACAGATGTGAGACACTGTTGCAATTTGCTTCCCATTACTGTGATAAAATGCTCTGACTGGGGCTGGAGAGGTGGCTCAGAGGTTAAGATCCCTGGCTGCTCTTCCAGAGGTCCTGAGTTCAATTCCCAGCAACCACATGGTGGCTTACAATCTGGCACCCTCTTCTGACATGCAGGCATAACACTGTAAAAAAAAATGCTTAAAAAGGGTTGGGGATTTAGCTCAGTGGTAGAGCACTTGCCTAGCAAGCACAAGGCCCTGGGTTTGGTTTTCAGCTCTGGAAAATAAAATTTATTGTATTTTTTAAAAAATGCTCTGATTGAAAGCAACATGTGGAGGAAAGGGTTTCTTTGGCTTTCATTCCCATGCCACAATTCATTGTGGAGGGCAGTCATAGCATGAACTCAAGGCAGGAACCTGCTCAGGGGCAAGTGCTTGCTAGTTTGTTTTGTAGAAAGCTACTACCAACTTTTTCAAAACCTTTTTGAATGTGCAGGAGTGTTTTGCCTGCATGGATGTCTGTATACCACATGTCCGTGGAGGCCAGAAGAGGCTATTGGACCCTTAGGAACTGGAGTTATAGGTGGTTGTGAGCGGCCATGTGCTAAGATTAGAACCCAGATCCTCTGGAAATGCAGCCCATACTCTTAACCACTGAGCCATTTCTCCATCTTTTTGTTTTTGTTGTTGTTGTTGTTGTTTTGAGACAGTGTTTTTGTTTGTTTGGTTTTGTTTTTTTGAGACAGGGTTTCTCTGTAGCTTTGGAGCCTGTCCTGGACTAGCTCTGTAGAACAGGCTGGCCTCGAACTCACAGAGATCCACCTGCCTCTTCTTCCCGAGTGCTGGGATTACAGGTGTGTGCCACCACTGCCCGGCGAGACAAGTTTAACTAGGTAGCACTGAATGTCCTGGAACTCACTATGTAGACTAGGCTGGCTTCAAACTCAGAGATCTGCCTGCCCCTCCCTTTTGAGTGCTGGGATTAAAGGCATGCACCACCATGCCCAGCCAATGTTAGCTTTCTTATATAGACCTGGGCCTACCTGCCCAGGGATGGTGCTGCTCACAGTAAGCTGGTCCCTCCCGCACCAATCATCAACTAAGACAGTTCCTCACAGACATGCCCCAGACCAAACGGACTAAGGCAGTCTTCAGTTGAAGTTCTATGTTCTCAGGTGACTCTAGGTAGTGTCAGGTTGTCATTAAAAACTAAACAGGGCCGGAGGTAGTGGCACACGCCTTTAATCCCAGCACTCAGGAGGCAGAGACAGGTGAATCTCTGTGAGGTCGAGGCTAGCCTGGTCTATAAAGCGAGTTCCAGGAAAGGCACAAAGCTACACAGAGAAACCCTGTCTCAAAAAACAAACAAACAAAAAACAAGACAAAACAAATCAAAACAAAACAAAAAACTAAACAGGACATCCAACATGTCCACCTAAATTGTATGTGTATGTGTGTGTGTGTGTGTGTGTGTGTGTGTGTGTGTGAGTGTGTGTGTGTGTGTGTGTGTGTGTGTGTGTGTGTGTGTGGTTTGGTTTGGTTTTTGTTTTTGTTTTTCAAAACAGGGTTTCTCTATGTAGCCCTGGCTGTCCTGGAACTCACTGTATAGACCAGGCTGGCCTTTAAACTCACAGAGATCCACCTGCCTCTGTCTCCTGAGTGCTGTGATTAAATGCATGTGCCACCACCGCCCAACCTAAATTGTGTTTTGAAAGAGGGTCTGACACTGTAGCCCAAGCTGGCCTGCAACTCACAATGAAAACTCACAATGAAGCCCAATCCAGTGTAGCAGTCAGAGCAATCTTCCTGCCCCGACCTCCCAAATCCTGGGATCATAGGCCTGAACCACCATGCCTGGCAAAACTCATGAAACATCTGGGGAGATGCCTGGGATGGAACCCAGGGCCTTGAAGATGCAAGGGAAGCACTCTACCACTGAGCTACAGCCCCAGCAACCAATGGTGGCTTAAAGAGAACATCTGGGAGAGAAAGCAGAACAGGATCCTAAGAGAGTTCTAACAAGGAACTTCAGCCTTGTCCCAGGTCACGGGAGGGGAAGCAGCACTGGAACCAGGGTGAGCCTCCAAGTCCAGCTCAGATGTTGTCTCTCAGTTAACTATTCTGATGGCCAGCCTGGGGTTTCTCCTGGTCCTGGAGTTTGCTGCCCCTAGGTTTCACTTTCTTCAGAATCCCTTTTTGAAAAATGCTCAACTTTGTGAAACATTGAAAAAGGACAGAAAAGTTGTAAAAACATTCACTTTGTTCCTAAACATTGAATATGTGTTTTCTAAGGACAATATTGTTTTATAATTTTTATACCCTCTACCATGTGTGTGTGTGTGTGTGTGTGTGTGTGTGTGTGTGTAAGAGAGCACACACCTTTAATCTCAGTACTTGGAAGGCAGAGGCAGGTGGATCTCTATGAGTTCCAGGACAGCCAGGACTGTTACACAAAGAAACCCTGTCTTAAAACAACAACAACAACCAAAAAAGAATGAGATAGAGACAGAGAGCCAGAACACAAGGGAGCGTGAGAGTGCGTGGGGGAGGGGAACACAGGCCATGTGTGGAGGTCAGAGGACAACTACTGGTGGTCAGCTTTCTCCTCCACCGTGTGGGTTTTAAGAATCAAACTCGGGCAGTCAGGCTCGGAAGCCCCTCTACCTGCTGAACAATCTTGCTAACTCCAATATTTTTCATTTTTGCAGTGCTAGAGACGGAACCCGGGGCCTTTCCATGGTAGGCAAGAGTTCTATTACTGAGCTACATTGCCAGACCAAGGATATTCTCTTACAGAACTACGGAACAATGACCACAATCAAGAAACCAACACTGATACAGTATTGTGTAATAGTCAGTCCATATTTATATTCAGCATATACTTCCTTAAAATGCCCTTATAGTGAAAAGCTTCTTTTTTAAAAAAAAATTGGGGTGTAATTCAGGATTAGCATTCATTTTAGTTATCATGCCCCTTTAGTCACCTTTTACTTGAAATGGATCCTTAGCTTTTCCTTGATTTTCAAGACCTTTTGGAGTTGTTCAGGCCGGTGGTTATATAGAATAACTTTCAAATTGGGATCTCTCTATTTCTTTGTGATTTGATAGGGTCTGCTTGAAACAGTGAAATAGCAACAGTGAAAGCTGAAACGTATTCAAATCTCTCATGATACAAACTGTGATACAACCACAAAATTGACTATTAGGCAGCCAGTAAGAATGGTAAAAGTATCGTATTATCTGACCTGGGAAAATATTTGTGATTTCTAAGTAAAAATATTTAATAGGTATAATAGACCATTTGTATAAAAGTTGTAGCCTTAGCTGGCCTGTAACTCACTATGTAGACCAGGCTGTCCTCAAACTCACAGAGATCCAGGAGGTCGAGAGCAGGGAAAACATAATACTGCGCAGTTCTAACTGGCAACATTCAAATTTAGTCCCAGGATTTTTGGATCATAAAACCCTTTAAACCTTACTGTTACTGTTTCTTTACCAGCTTATTGTCTGGGCCCTTCCTTTATGGGATGGAGGAGGAAGAGGAGGTAGTGTTTGGTTGCTAAGGGGTGGACCACAGGCCGTTCTCTGTTTTGATTGACTGCCTTAGATTATGTAATCCTTTGCTCCTAGTATGTCTGTTCCCATGATGCATCTGATTTTAATCATATGCACACTCAATTATGCATAGGTGCAGGCTGGTAAAAAGAAATTTTCCCTAAAAGTTCACTCTAGGACAGTTTACCTAACTGTGCATGTTCCTCAAAAATAGTTCAGAGCAGCCCCCTGCCTGTCAATCTTGCATAAACCTGGGATCATGCTTGAGTAGAAAGTGACCACAAAAGGGGTATTTTAAAAGATAGGGGAAGAGAAACTTATTCCACTGTTTGGAGTATGGTGGACCTGAAGCCTGATGAAAGTGGGCATCTTAGGTGGCCGGGTGCATTGTTAAAGGAGGGGTGCATGTGTAGGCCAAGCCAAGTTGAGCCCCAGGTTGATAAGCTATCCCTAAGCTTGCCTACCTCACAAGGGCTGCAATTTTGGTTGTTGCTTGCTTTTGAGTCAGGGTTTCACATTACAGCTCAGAATAGGCTGGAATGCACTATGTATCCCAGGCTGGCCTCAAACTCACCACAATCCTTTCTCGGCCTCCTAAGTGTTGGGACTGTGGGTAGGAGCCACGTCACCTGGCATGTGCTTCATGTTTTGAGCTGTCTTTACCGTGCAGCATTTCATAAGTAAGTCAGTTAAAACAACTCCATTTCTTCTGACACCGCATGCTTCAGGCCCCATTGCTCTCACTTCCCTCCTGTCCCCTTATCGCCTCAGTGCCTACAGTTTGCCCACCCTCATATCTGGGCACAGTTGCCTTGCCTTTGCCAGTGAACTACCAGCTTTGGGTTAGATTCCTATTAAATCTCTGCCAGCAAGCAAGAGTATATGGAGTCTTGGCATTTCCAATCTTGGTCCTACCATGCAACAGACTATTTGGGGGTCATTTGCAAAAGCAGATTAGCTGAGGGCCAAGTGGCAGCACTTGTACTACCAGGAATGTAATTTAGTGGCAATAGGGAAATTAAGAACTAGAAAGGGCCACTGGTTTTTGCAACAGGCACTGCAAACTTTGCTGGAGTGGGTAAGAGGAAAAAGAAGAAAGTGAAAATATGAGGTGTGAACTGTAGAGAAAACTACACAAGCAGAGATGGAGTAAAAGGTACAATTGGACATGTGGTATACAGGAATAATTGGACATGTGGTATACAGGAATAATTGGACATGTGCTATACAGGAATAATTGGACATGTGCTATACAGGAGTAAATGGACATGTGCTATACAGGAGTAAATGGACATGTGCTATACAGGAGTAAATGGACATGTGCTATACAGGAGTAAATGGACATGTGCTATACAGGAGTAATGTGGTATACAGGAGTAATTGGACATGTGCTATACAGGAGTAAATGGACATGTGCTATACAGGAGTAATGTGGTATACAGGAGTAATTGGACATGTGCTATACAGGAGTAATTGGACATGTGCTATACAGGAGTAATTGGACGTGTGCTATACAGGAGTAATGTGGTATACAGGAGTAATTGGACATGTGCTATACAGGAGTA